>NC_092819.1:76457839-76592839 GCF_023375885.2 Dermacentor andersoni
GTCGTCGTAACAGTAAACCTAACCTGAACGCGGTAGAGACGTAAGGCACAGAAGGATAGGTGAACAGGAATATGCCGTGTAATTCACTCCTGGAACTTTTTTACGAGTTAGGTGACTGGACATATAAGACTCAGTGTGTTTCACTTATTAATGTGGTTTGATTTCCATATTATGAGTGTTTCACTTACTTATATCGGTTGTCTTTACGTTTAGGCGTATTTCCCTTAATTTTCTCATGCCCGTGGCCTTTACTATTTTAATTACTATGTGAAAAGCGAGCACCCGGCGCGGATTAAAGGCGTCATCTGTTAAACATCACATATATTTTCGGAAAAGAAAACGCGTCTAACTCGGTGCTCGGCGGCTTTCCTGGCTCCATAGTTTAGTCAGACTTGGCAACTTTGCATTCAATCCGTGGTTTTAATAACAAACTATGGTTGCTCATTTCGCTCATGCCATATCACAGATAGTCGTTCATACACAGGCCCGTACATGCTGAACGATTTTTTTTTTCATTTCTTTTTTTCTCACGTAAGATCAGATCTGGAAACCACTCTGCACTGAACGGGTACGGATGGTTGCTAAATAGAACGCCTGCTGTAAAAATACCCTCAGTTCAATCACGGAATTCCCGCCAACGATGGTATTGACTGTCTACCACCAGCACCGATTCTGCAGGAATGTTTGTAGTTATTTAAAGCAGCATGCGTTTTGCGCCTATGCTTTTACCTCCACATCCTGTTCTGGACCTAAATAATACAAGTGACGCAAGAGCATACTGTTACGTTATTTATCTCATTGAGTGCGAGTAGAAAGAGAATTTTGGCCCAAATGTGGAAACAGATAATACGCCCAGCTGAAGTGTATAATTTCACTACAGCGCTGCTAGGACTTCAATGTTTGGACAAAAATAACACGACCGCGACGCGTCAGTCAGCTCCGGTATAGTACTAAGGCAAGCGCGAGGCTGACGGAAGTTTTGATGCAGTGACAGTGAACTTATAGCAGCTGGTAATGCTTTTCTGTAGTTTGCTGCGCTCGAGCATGAAAGCAGCGTTCCGCACAAAGCTTGGACAGGAATAGACGACGTTAAACATCCGGGAAGCTGGTTTCAAGTTCCATAAAGGTGTTGAGATAAGATTTATGGTAAAGCTAAAGCGCAGGCACGCGGCTTGCGAGAGATTAAGTGTGGGGGTTGTGGAGCTTCACATCCAATTCGTGACAGCCAGTCCTGTCTGCGCCGCGGCTGTCGGCATACCACTGGGGATGGCAGGGTTGCATCAATGAAGGGGATAGAAAATTGAGCGACTGGTCCACGGCATTTATGCTTGTGCATACCGCTTGTGAGTGCAGCAGCGGTAGATGTGAACTACTAACTCAATCGCATGTTTGACAAGGGTTCTCGCAAAACAAAACAACAAAAAAGTTACAGTGACGTTTCAATTCGTGAACGCGGGTTGCGAGCAAGCGTATGGGTGCTATTCCCTTTTTGTGCATTGCGCGTAGAAGGGTTTAAAAAAGATTTGATTGTGTGTAAGTGTGACGGTTTTCTTTCTTCCTCAAGGCTTATTTTTATTTTGTACGTTTCGTAACAAGGCCGCACATAGTAAACAGATAGAATATTCTTCGTGTCACCATTTCTAACTCCACACTTAATTCTCCTGTGCCCCCGAACTCCCTTACTGCGGAGTTTGTCTTGTCTTCTAATCCAACTGCATGAGCACGCTTCACTTCCCCCGCCTTTGTTTTCATCGCTCCTGGGATGGTATTTAAACACGTTTGCTATATAGAGGATGATTCAATGGTGCCATTGGGGCCTACATACCAGACAGTCTTTAAGATTTCTTGTTGGCTTGCTATTTTCATAACAGAGTATGACCCTTTGTGATTTGAGCTTGAGGTCGACAGCTCTTTTCTCACTAGCACGAAGTCTCCAATCTTTATTCTTATCATCGCTGTGTTTTGTTTTTACAGCGAAGCTGTATATGGCTAGAACATTTCCGTCGTCCGCGAACAACCCACTGACTAGCTCGTTGGCGCCCCTCGGCGCAACCGCCAGAGCGCGCGAACGCGCTCGTGACCCTGCTCACGCTTTCGTCGTCGTCTTCTCCTTCCACAGCTGGCTCCGTTGCCGTTAATTTCTTAAGGGGGTGTGAGTCCTTCCTTGGCAGAAGCAAACTATCGTTATCATCATCAACAACAACTATCATCATCAGCAATGGCTCGAGCATCGCCGTCTTCTTACACAGCTGGCTCGTTCACGGCTTCACGGGTTTTGCGATGCGTGTCACCGATTCTTCCTTTGTGTTCTTCGTAGTGCTATCCAGTACTCTTCATAAGAAAGTTACCTTGTTCTTGAAGAATCCGCTATTCTTAAAAGTGACCTTTTGGTTGGCTTCTGACGAAGCTGCAAGGACATGTGCCAGGTGTTTTTCATGGAGACGCTTGCTTTTCGAATACACAATACTACGTAGACATTGCAGAAGCGGCCAATGAACGGATCCGGAACCATAGTCACCATTTTCTGAAACCATGCTGGGCGAGTTTTTCTATCCGGAGGAAAGGTGGTTGTATACGTAGATGTCAAACGAAGGTATAAAAGCCGTATACCGCTTTGTGTCCTCTTGAAGTGGTACTTGCCTGAAGCCTTTACAAAGGTCCGTCCTGGAAAACCAACGACATTCACATGTATCACCAATAATCCCATCTATTCAATCATAGAGAATGGAATGAACTTTGTCTGGTTGTTAATTGCTCTGTTGTCCGTGCATAGTCGAAGGCTTCCATCTTCTTTGGGTGCTATCGTTATCGGCAATGCATATGATGATACGGACGGACGGATAATATCCAAGTCCAACATCTTCGCAAGCTCATCTTTCAGTCATGCTTTCTTTTTTCTGGTGAGGTTGTAAGGTTCCTTCCGTACTACAGTTGCCTCGTGTAACTTTAACGGAGCTTCAAACGTCCTAGTACCTGGAGGATAGCCTCCGCAACAGTAGAATTCAGGATATATCCTTTCACACAGGTTGCGGCTCATGCACATCTGGGCTCACAGACACAATATCATCCCAGTGTACAGGGTCTGTTCCGAAAGTAATGTCAGTTAATTTATTGTGACGCGGCTGTACGTCGGAGCGCGGTCTAACCAATTGAAACTGCTAAGGGGGGAACCAAGCAAAGCAGCGCTCCGTCGCTCAGTGTGCTCCGAGCATCGGAGAGTGTAGGACGGGCTGTCCGTGAGAGTTGTTTTTTATTCTTGTGCAAGTGAAAATGCAGCGGTCGTTAGAACAAAGATTTGCGATCAAGTTTTGCGTGAAAATTGGCAAGACCGCTGCGGAACTGTTACTATGCTCAAGACTGCTTACATAGGACATAGCCGCTCAGATCGGCAAGTGTTTCGATGGCACAAGGCCTTTTTTGAAGGCCGGGAAGAGGTCGAAGACGAGGACCTCGCCGGACGGCCATCCACAACCACCACGGCTGTCAATGTGACGCGAGTGAGGGAGCTGTTGAACTCAGACCGACGATTAAGTGTTCGTTTAATGGCCGACATGTTAAACATTCCGAAAACCCAAGTTCATGAAATCATTACAAACGATATCGACATGCGGAAGGTGTGCGCAAAAATGGTTCCAAAAGTGCTCACTGACAAGCAAAAGTCACGCCGCGTTGAAACGTGCCAAGAAAACCTCGACATGTGCAAACGTGATCGAAAATTTTTGGACAACGTCATTACAGGTGACGAGACTTGGGTATTTGAATACGACCCGGAGACCAAAAGGCAATCATCGGAGTGACACACGCACTCGTACCCTAGCCAGAAGAAAGCCAGGATGAGCAAATCAAAGATCAAGATCATGTTCATCGTTTTTCTTTGGCATCCATGGACTGGTTCATCACGAGTTTGTAGAACCTGGAACCACTGTGAACTCCAAATTTTAAGTGGAAGTTCTCAAAAGACTTAAACGCAGGGTTCAACGCATCTGGCCGGACATCACAGAAAACTGCAAATTGCGCCACGATAATGCGCCGGCCCCCAGTGCCCTCATCGTCATTGACTTCCTGGTTAAAGCAGGGGTGCCAACGATCCCCCAGCCCCGTATACAGCCCGGACTTGGCTCCCACCAACTTTTTTCTGTTTCCACGCCTCAAAACACCCCTGAAAGGCAAGCATTTTGGGACAGTGGACGGGATCAAAGCAGCTTCCACCACAGCATTAAAGGCCATACCGGAGGAGAGACTACCGCAACGCATTCTAGAGCTGGAAGTCTCGCTGGAGCCGATGTATCGACTCAAAAGGAGAGTATTTTGAAGATTTTTAAACACTTGCAACGATAAATTCAATAAATGATTTTTAATGGCCTTACTGACATTACTTTCAGGACAGACCCTGTATGTTAAGCTTGAGCAACCTTTTGTCTGGAAGGGAGTGTAGAAAGTCATACTCAATGCCTTCTATAACCGGTGCCACTATTGCTGCAGTTCTTGGCTGGTACTTAAGCTTTAGGCACATCCATTCGCAGTGCTTCTTCTCACATCCGTCGTAGCCTCGCACAACGACTATTTTTCCTGTAAATATGTTTTCTGCTTTGGCTCTGCTTCTTTCTATAATTGAAACCGAAGCTCCGCTGTCTACAAGAGCTCGGCATTGCCTCACCGTCCACTTCGAGTTATATAGGCAATAAACTTGATGACACAAGTTGAACGGTCTCCTTTGCCGTAGAGACATATTTAGAATTTTCCTCTGCTTTTTCCTGCTCTTCATCTTTTCACTCTGTCGTTTCCGTAGGAGAGTTGTAGGTGTTGCGATGCTGGCGCCAAAGTTAGACATGACAGCTTCCAACACTGAAGGACACTTCTCAGCCAAGCGATTGACGCTTGGCGTCCCTGCAACGTCTGATGTACTCTTGTATCTTCGCTCAGCCCAGGAATGCGGAAATGGTATTAGTGGCTACAAGTGCGCTTCGAGCGTTTTCAAACCTTTTGCTAGAACCTGTTTTTGCAAATTTCCAGGTAAGCCGTGAGTGATAAGCGCAAAAAAGCGATGAAAGCGGCAGTCCAGGTTCAGCGAGGCGAAAACGTCGCTGTTTCTCCAGAAAATACTCGAGTGGCATGCTTAATTTGAAACTGTAGAATAGTGCCTCACGCCGCCGGTCAACCGGATTCTTGCTGAAAGTCAGAAGGAAACTCTCCTTCCATTTAAACCAAGGTTCAGGCTTTTGTTGCGAAAGTCGCCACTCGTGCCACTTTCTGGTTATCCCGCTAAGCAACGGTCGCATGTTTATTACTAGGTCTTGTTCAGACAGCCATCCATGTTCTTCGCAGCTCGTTCATAGAAAGCTATCCACCTTTCTGGACTGTCAAATTAGCCGTCGAACGTTTCAGAACGTACTATTTCTGATGAATGGTTGGCTCGCGTGGTTAAAGCAGGAGCCAGAGTCTCAATAATAGAGCTTTGCTGCGAAGTTTCCTATTGTTGAATTGATATGGCTCGAAGAATTGTCGCTAGCTCGTTAAATGGGGCTTGTCGGAGCATAAAAGTTATTTCTAGCGGTGCCGACAGAAGGTCGTTGAACAGACGCAGCGGAATATTTACTTTCACGGAATCTAGCTCCAAAAGCTTCTCTGAGGACACTGAGGCTTCATCCAGAATGCAATTCAGAAGCTCACCTTGAGTGACATGTTCGGGAAAGTCAATGGCGGCTTCATCCTCCACTTGATATTTCTTGAATACCACAGAGTTGCTCCTGTTGTCCACAAAGAAAGTTACCCATATACTGGTTTTTACATAATAGACAGACAGAGTACTCTTGTCTTGTTTTGTTTCCAAACACTCGCGCATACCCACTATGAGGGATTGGTCAAGAAGCAGGCGGTTTACTGTCTAAATTTGAATTGTAGAGCGTAGGAGTAACGAAATATGATTTAGAAGTTTTAATAAATATATAGTAAGAGTTTTGAGATAAAATAACATAATGAAGTAAAATTACAAAAATAATTGATAATTTTCGAAATTCATCATCATCATCATCAGCCTCGTTACTCCCACTGCAGGGCAAAGGCCACTCCCATACTTCTCCAACAACCCCGGTCATGTACTAATTGTGGCCATGCCGTCCCTGCAAACTTCTTAATCTCATCCGCCCACCTAACTTTCTGCCGCCCCCTGCTACGTTTCCCTTCTCTTGGGATCCACTCCGTAACCCTTAATGACCATCGGTTATCTTCCCTCCTCATTACATGTCCTGCCCATGCCCATTTCTTTTTCTTGATTTCAACTAAGATGTCATTAACTCGCGTTTGTTCCCTCACCCGATCTGCTCTTTTCTTATCCCTTAACGTTACACCTATCATTCTTCTTTCCATAGCTCAATGCGTTGTCCTCAATTTGAGTAGAACCCTTTTCGTAAGCCTCCAGGTTTCTGCCCCGTAGGTGAGTACTGATAAAACACAGCTATTATACACTTTGCTCTTGAGGGATAATGGCAACCTGCTGTTCATGATCTGAGAATGCCTGCCAAACGCACCCCAGCCCATTCTTATTCTTCTGATTATTTCCGTCTCATGATCCGGATACGCCGTCACTACCTGCCCTAAGTACATGTATTCCCTTACGATTTCCAGTGCCTCGCTGCCTATCGTAAACTGCTGTTCTCTTCCGAGACTGTTAAACATTACTTTAGTTTTCTGCAGATTAATTTTTAGACCCACTCTTCTGCTTTGCCTCTCCAGGTCAGTGAGCATGCATTGCAATCGGTCCCCTGAGTTACTAAGCAAGGCAATATCATCAGCGAATCGCAAGTTACTAAGGTATTCTCCATTAACTTTTATGCCAAATTCTTCCCAATCCAGGTCTCAGAATACCTCCTGTAAACACGCTGTGAATAGCATTGGAGAGATCGTATCTCCCTGCCTGACGCCTTTCTTTATTGGGATTTTGTTGCTTTCTTTATGGAGGACTACGGTGGTTGTGGAGCCACTATAGATATCTTTCAGTATTTTTACATACGGCTCGTCTACACCCTGATTCCGTGATGCCTCCATGACTGCTGAGGTTTCGACAGAATCAAACGCTTTCTCGTAATCAATGAAAGCTATATATAAGGGCTGGTTATATTCCGCACATTTCTCTATCACCTGATTGATAGTGTGAATATGATCTATTGTTGAGCAAATTCAGCAAGGTAATCTTTTTGTCTCTCTAATAAAATTGTAAACTCCGAGAAAAGCATCCCTGCGACTGGATCACAGTGAACTCGCCCCAAAAGGGAGGGTGGTTGGCGAGGTTAGCGATAGCCCAAGTTTTCGAAATGAGTTTTCTAAGGGTTTTCTTTGTCCATAAAATTGGCGGCATGAGAGAAAGTAATGTTTAATAGATTCAGATGCATTTCAAAAGAAACATTGAGGAGACACAGTGAGGCCAAACCTGTGTAAGTAAAATTTAGAGGCGGTAACGACATCTCAATTTTGTAAAGGAAACTTTCAATTGCTTTGAAGGATACCAGTTATTTTTCCACGGGGGAACAAAGATGGTGGAATTCAGAAGATGATGTTAGCATGGATATTGCAGAAATTGGCGATATAGAGAAATTTCTCAACCTATTCGCGGGGACATAAGCTGATGTCGGCAAAACAGATATGATAGGGCCATTGACGGATGCTCGTGAGAGTGAATCAGCCGTTTCACTCAATTGCGACCCACGATGTTCCGGTACCCAAAGCAAGCATATGTGCCGTAAGTACGGAGGTACCATCGTACCATCGTCAAATTTTTGAATTGAAAGATACAGTAAGTGATGTGCATACAGACAGCGAGTCGATCACAAGAACAGCTAAAGGTTCATTTTTGGGAAGCTTTCGTAACGCTAATACAATCAATCGCTAATAATTCTGCCTGAAATATGCGTGTGAAGACGGGAAGGCGAAAAGAGTAAGACCATTGAAGATATTCAGAGAAGATCCTCACTCCTGCCTGCTCATTGCACATAGAAGCGTCAGTAGCTATTATCAGTAGCTATCAGTGGCTTACCGATGTAGGCGGTCTAGTAAGATGTTAATTAAATGTCTGCTTGGTAATAGTTTAGCATGATATGGAAATATGTCCTCCAACTCAACTTTGAGATCTGGTAAGGCATCATTCGAATGGCAAACTTGACGTATGGACACATCCAATTGTTTTAACTGTGCTTGCACAAGTATTATCTGAGGGCTGCATAATCTCGACCATGATACTTAAAGAAAACTCAGACACTTTAGTGATAAACACATATTGCGCACGTCTTTTTAAAAAGTCATAAACTTTCAAAAATATCTGAATCATAGGCATGCGTAAGCTGCAATCTAGGGTGGGTTTATGAGCTTCCTGATATAAAACAGTGTTGGCAACGAATCTAGGTAGCTCGAAACATAATCGTAGAGCTTTCCTTTATAAAAGTATGAGAGGTATAATGTTGTAGGTGGGATTACCGGAAAATAATACGCAGCCGAATTCTAATATGGGCCGAACATACATCTTAGATATCATAAGTAAGGTATCCCTGCGTAGCCTAGAGCGACGGTGGCTGAGCCGGCGGAGCATAGCTACGGCACGTTCCGCCTTTGTTTTAATATGTTCAATGTGACTGCACCAGGCGAGCTTGCCATCGTGCATAACACGAAGCTATTCGACTGAGTGAACTTGACGAATGCTTTCTCAGTGGTATTGTAGAGATATATGCACCTGTGCAGATAACGGAAGGGCTAGAACCGCACTTTTGCTAACATTTAACGACATGCATAACCCCGCTAGCCATGTATCCAGCATTCGTAATTCTGCAACGACTGGTGCAGGCAGTGTATATTAGTTGCGAATGTAAGAAATGCGATATCGTCCGCATAAGCATAAACATGTACTTCCGGAGACAAAGGAATTCTTTTTAACAAAATGCTAAATAATATGGGGGAAGAACGGCACCCTGTGGTAGTCCTCTTGTCTGCCAGTGTTTAGACATCGAAATGCGGCATTGATAACAATAAAACTCTCTATCTCTCATAAATTCATAGATCCAAGCGGTTATATATTTCAGGAAATTTGTGGACTGAAGCTTATTGAATAGAATACGGTATTTTACAGAGTAATATGCCTGTGGTACATCTATCGTCGTTACTGTACTTAAATGGTTCAGGCACGCAGGATCGTGGGAGCGCGCATAGGGAAGCACGAAGAAAGATTTACCGTTTCTTCGCGCTTCACATTTAAAACGGTCGTCACGGTGACGGTGGAGATGGCGATCGGCGCCGCCGTGGTCATTCACCATGCTCCTTTCATCGCACCCCCACAACAATGCTGGTTCATCCGGCAACGCTTTTGCAGAACCCCAAACGATGCTGGATAGTCACTTATACTCCAAATGGTTCGCATAGCATTGATTCCGACAATGCATGGGATCATGCATTGTGGGAATAGCCATTGGTACCACAGATATCTGTGGGCTCATGGGTGTCGTACAGGCGGTACAAAACAAAATGTCGAAGGAAAATGCTTTTTATGGAGGCATTGTCGAAAATTTGGTGATGGTTGAATAAAAGCCATCTCTAGGACCTCATGTAGAGCCATCTTGGAGCCTTGTAGAGATCAGGAAAATTCCCATTTTGCTAAAATTTAATGCCAAACACTCCACATCCCCGATGCGCTTCGGTGGTCGCGGTATGCGCCTTCCGTTGGGCACCGAAATGTCACCGATGTCTGAGGGTTCATGCGCGAATTCCCGTCGCGCAACACAGACAGATAAGCAGTCAATTAACTTATAAGGACGATAAGGAATGATGAGGGGTTATATGGGTCTCATCATGGTTGATAATGGTTCGACGCGGATGGATAAAGTGCTAAAGAGCGATAACGGCTTATAATGGTCGGAGCGATGCTGATAAGGACTGATAAGGGTTTTTGAGAGTCGTATCATGTCTGATATAGTGGATAAGGATCGGATCGATTGTGATAAGGATGATAACGACCGATAAGGATTGATCATGGTTCATAAGGGTCGGATCGAGTCCCGTAAGGTTGATAACGATCGAAAAGGGTTGAAAAGGGGTTTATACTGGTCGGATGAAGTTTGATAAGATTTCTAATGACACCGGGTTGCGTCGAGATGAGCAAGTGGCACAATGCTTACGCATACTTAGACAACTCCAGTGGCGACTCTGCATTTTTTTTTACTAATTTGTAAGCTTAAATATCCAGTGGCAAAACCTGGGCTGTCGCCAAAAAGGCGCTGTAGCAATGACCCAAAAATAATTGTTATCATTCGGGACTCTGTCGAAAAAGATCAAAGGCGGACGCTGACTCTGTCTAAAATCGCGAAGCGTTATTTCACGAGTATATTTTACTTTCATATCACAGACACTGGTTTATTACAGCGGAGAAAATTAAGGCCACAGTTCTCCCATTTCCCGCAGAAACCCATGCTTTCGCGTTGCTTCAGGGACTCTAAAATAATCTTGCTTGTTTTGGACATCTATGAGCTGGAATGTTCTAAACAATGTACCTCTTTCAATATCGGAACAATGTTCCAAGACATCGTGGGAATTGGTACGTGGTGGGAACTTCAAAGTGGCGTCCCCCGCTATCTTTCGTTTCTACACCTTTTCTCGCTGACCGAGTCTCGGCGCGAGAATGAGTGTTTTCGGTGTTCGAGAAATGCATTACGAGAAATGACGACTAAGCTTAGCTGAGTATACTGCTTTGTTGTTTCTTTAACACCCGGGTAAATATAAACACACAATCGCTCCTACAATCCCACCACGCCGCAATGTGAGCGCTGGGGCAATACTTACTGAGCCACCACAACAACAACAAAAAAAAAAACGTGCCTTCAACTTTCTCTTTTTTTTTCGGCGTGAATGCTTGCCAGGTTTTCAACATTATCCTCGAGAGTTCTCACTTTCGAATAGCGCGCGTTCGCTCTCATTGTAAACAGTCAGAGTAAATGTACAAGTGCACTTTATCAGGAAGTATAAGATTCCTCGAACATGTAGGTCCATGTGTGACAATCGTCAGCGATAACCTATGAATGCACTGCCAAATACATCGCTATCCGACCCGGAAAGAGATAAACGTTTAATGATAAGAACGGCAGTGACGCCGGCATGAGGTAGACCCAAGGCGAATCGTCGACACTAAGCGAGCGCGATTAATACTGGAGCAATGAAGCGACATGCCGTATTACCATCAAAGGGCCAAACCGAAACTTTTTTTTTCGTTCCGTTTTTCGGTTTGGTTCAGCCGAAACGGTCCCATTTCCATTCAACTGCGGAGTGAAGAAATAACGGTTTAATCCGGTTCGAACTAGTGCAAGTTTATTTGCATAAGCAAATAGTTATTACTGGAAACCAGCATAAATTTATGTTGTAAGAAAGTTCGAAAATGCTGCTAAGCTACACGGGAAGATTACGCTTCAGGCCACACGTAATTAATAGATCTTAAAAATTAAGCAAACCCAGCCTAAATGGGGGAATTAATGTATCCGAAGCGAAGCTTAATTGAGAGAGAAAGAGAGGGAGTACAGTTTATTAAAGGATCGCAGAGAGGTCCTCTAGCCTGCTATTCTTGTTTGTAGAGGAAGAAGAACGGGGGACTTGAGGTCTTTGAGAAGTGATGATGAGGATGCGATTAATGCGCGTTCTTAATGGCCCATTCTCAGATATAACGCTAAACCGGCGTTAAACAAAAATTCTGAGCGACCTCGCTTTGTTGATATGATATTTTATTTTCGATCAACTGCCTGCTGTTAATTGGCGCTAATGAAGACGCTTTGTGATTACGGGTGCTGGGCCCCTATTCACAATGTCATTTCACTCCAATAAAAATTATAGGAACACTCCAGGAAAATTTTTCGCCATAATCGTCGCCATCGCCGTGACGTTCCGTAATAAAGTTGAAGTCCCCTTACGTAACACCCCAACAGGGGTCTTAAAGGAAAATAAGGCGAGAAAGCGAGAAGTGTGATAAGATCCTATAGCGCCCCACGCAACGTGTGCTTTGGGTGCGAGAATGAGCCGTGGAGAACGTGGCACCGCCGTATCCGTGCCGCCGCTGTGGAGGTCACCGCATCTTGCGCGCGCTTTGGAGGGCAGAACGAGCGCGCCTCTCGTCGTCGAGCCGCGCTGTGGCTGCGCGTGGCTGTCCGCGCGGCTGAGCGCATACGCGGCCCGCGTGCCCTTTAACGGAGGTAGCGTTAACGGCCCCGTGTCGCAGAAAATCCGGCGTTGGCGGAGTTGTCCGTGAGCGAAAATTGCCGCATATATTTACGTTTATGCACGCACCAGGCCTTGCTATATCGCATGCGGTATATGCGGGTTATATTGCCACACGATTGTGTCACTAAAGTTGCTCAAGCCTTGTCTTACATTCTTGACAAAGCTATTATTCGAAATATCGAGAATGACAGCCCACAAACAAATGGCATGAAACAAAATACCGACAGCGTGTCCTTTATGTTAAATCTTGTCAGACTTAAATATTAAAAGTGCGAAAGTATAACAGAAACCTGAAAATTATGTAACATTTCTTTTTTTTTTTTTTGCGTGGCTGTTCACTACCTTCTGGATCGGCCGACGCAAGAGGCCGCGTTTCTACCAGAAAGTTCGCCTTCGTGCATAGCGTTTGCCGCCAGCGTTTCCCGGTAAAAATTGCGGTCACAGAAGCCGCAGTTGCCGGGAAGCGTGAGAAGCAGTCGCAGATATTTTATAGCTATCGCATTGCACTCCTAAACGCGAAGCTTAAGCATCCTCCAAGTTTTCTTGGGCACAATGTCCGGCGCATGCAAAGACACGGCAAACCGAGATGGCTGATGGCTTCATGTGTGTTGCCTTACCGCGCGCCTAGTGCCTAGAGGATGCGTAATTTCGCGTTTCGGAGTCACGTTGGAGCGAGAGGCCGCACGAAGCTTTCACTTCTCTCTGTTTGCGCTCTTCACCACGCCAGCGTTGTGACGACAGCAAGTGTCTGTCGTTATCAAGTGAAATCTGTTCATGTTTTCCTGCGTGCACTTGACAGAATGCTCGTTAGTTTAGTTGGTAAGCGAATCCTTACTGCCATTTTGACGGTCAATAAAACTACCAGCCTTACATGGAGCAGCTGTATTACACTCTGCTAAAGCTATCAATGCTTCGACTTTCGAGCGAAACCACGACATCTTTTGATGTCAGCCAGTGTCCGCCAGCTAGCGTCCTTCGCAACAATCCAAAAGTGATTTAGGAGGTTATAAAAGTAGAGAAAATAGAAAACGTGCAGCGCACCAAGTGGATTCGAACTCCGGCCCCACAAAGTAGCAGCGGGACGTGACCGCGCTCTTTAGGTGCACTGAGGCTTGGTTTATGTCAAATATGAGAGTAGCCTTGTGGCGTACAGGGCTTTTGCGGATATAAGGCACCGGCATTCACGACAACTGCGGTCGCCATGCACTGGCGTCTTCAAGCAATTGAACTGCAGGAGTCGGCGCTTGGCCAGCAGATAGATTTCAAAGGGTCCCTGAACCTTCGAAGGCGCACCCAAAGCAGCGAGATCTCGATGCACGAGAAATGCAACGTTCGCGACTGTCATCGCGTCTAAGCACTCGAAGCTTTCTTGAGCAGAAACTTGCGCGCTGTGTACCCGCGAGTACACTCGGTGCAGAGCACTCGAAAAAGTGCGGTCTGAGTGAGGGCTGTTCTTTAGTCGCTACACTTGAGGATCATCGTGTTTATTTTTCTTTCTGTCTGTGGCCAAAGAAACGGAGGAGCGATAACCCCGCCGTACGGTCTTAAAGTGAAGAGGGTCGCAGGAAAATAGAAAAGGTAGTTTCATATTGGAGATACCTTTTTTCTTCTTTTCTTGCCTCCTGTTCTCGAACTCAGACCAAAGGTGTATCAACTTCAACGTAGCTAATGCTGTAGGCTTCTATTTAAGACAGTTGTATTACGTTCTTCAAGAATGGGCTTCAGTATAGTTGCGACATATTCAAAATTTTATTCTTGTCGCACACGGCACGCGCGCCTCTCTGAACAGCCGCTGATCTCGGCAGTCCTAGCGGAAAGATACTTTTTTTGTACTCACCACCTTCAGTTGAAGAAAGAAAACATCCCCGGTAAAGCGATCATTAAACCTATAACCGCAGTGTCGCGTATTTTTGGACTCCCTACAGCGAGTAACATATTGCCTAAATGCCACGTCTCTACTGCACTGCTTTTAAAAATCGTGTCAAGCCTTCGCTGAGGTCATAATATATTGTCGAGGAGCCCTATTGTTCAGCATTTCGACCTAGCCGCCCCGACCGAGCGCTGGTCGACAGGGCCGGTTGAGCCAAGACGACACATGGCTACCTGAAGTGAGGATCAACACCTTAAACTAAACAGCTTAATAAATACGTTTCCTTTCTTTCTTTCTCCCTCGCTCACTCTCTTTCTCGGCACTGATGACTGCTGCATGGGCATCGGTGCAGTTCAACGACATTACCGGAAGGAGCACGTCATGTCCTATGCGAGTAGCACGCTAAGCGCGCCTGAATGCAAGTATACCACGACTGAACATGAATGCCTAGCAGACATTGTTTCTTTGCAGCGTTTCTGCTGGTATGTGTATGGCCATCCGGTCCCAATCGTCATGGGACGGCGGAGCAAACGTCCTTGCTTTCTTCTTCCTCGTTCAATCCAACGACGCTTCTTTTTCTACTGACGCGGGCGCATTTACTGCGGTAATATTGTCTTGAGATGGCGACAACGGGCGCGCAAAGAGGCAAGCTAGACAAGGATAGCGTCGCGTCGAGAACTCTTCATCTCACGATATTGCGCTCGTCAAAAGAAGGAAGAGCTCGGCGGTGGCGATAGCGGCCTCCACGACCAGCCCACATCGGTGACTTATTCCATAGCTAAGACAAAGTCGGTAATAAAAGCACGTCATCGTGCATGTACCAGATAAGAGGCATCTATCGCGACAGTTCTAGAATCTGCTACAAGGCCCGCGGCAGAGTAGTACAAATCAATGCGACAAGCCTTTCGTGCATCGGAGCATCTCTATAGAAGCTGCTACAGTATGCCCTTGATGTAGGCAGCGAGTACATTCTGCGCTGAAGTGGCGAAGCTTGATAGCACTGATAACACGTCGGAAGAAAGAAGGCTGGGCAAACAGCATTATCTATATATATATATATATATATATATATATATATATATATATATATATATATATATATATATATATATATATATATATATAGACAGAGAGAGAGCAACCGACCGTTGGTCCGGCGCAAACCACCGTAAGATGCACTTCGCTCCTCGACGAGGCAGGAGATGTGTCGTTTGGGCTCCTGAATAACTCTTTGCAATGCGGCGAATGCGCTATCAATAACGAATCCGGGACCTCAAAGAGGCGCGACATAATGCTAAGGCATCTATCTCGCATGCATCGTTAAATTGCCACAGAGTTTTTCGTACCCCTTCTTTCCTATTCTACAGTAAAAGGCAGTCGACCGGGGGTGTGCTCTCGTTAACCTCCCCTTTGCTTTCTCTTTCATCTCCCATTCACTCGGTGATAGAGATGACGAATCGCATGCTTTCCTCGTTCAAGAGCTTTCCGCTTTCACTATATACACCATCGCATCTGCAGCAAGCTCCTGCCCTAATCGTGAGAGACGACGCCCGAAAGTACTAGCGTGAATACATTTACCCAAACGCACTTATTTTAGACCCATGCAGCCATGAAATTCATGCAGCCGAAAAAATAGAAATATCAGAGTGGCCCCAACAGTTCGCGAATAAAGGTGCCCACAGCAATACTGTGGGCACCTTGCTCGAATGCTAATCGCATAAACGTCGACAACTTTAGCGAGATAAGTTCTGCCGGATCCTTATTTTTTTTAGTATATATGTGTGTGTGTGCACACTTTATGTGACAGAACGCGCGACGGCTGTCTACCTTACTACATCGAGATTTATAGCATGCTCTACAGCGAAATGAAGGAGCCATACTAGACCACGTATCAATTTTGTGCCTGCTCTTAGTGCGTTATCTTGTACTTTTCTTCCCTTCAATTATGCTCTGTTTATTATATGCACAACTGTTCATGGTGAATGGAATATAACATTGACATACTCAAGATCGCGTTTCCTGCTTAGACTGTATGTGTGCAGTATTGTGAAAATAAGTGAACAAGCAAGTTAAGCTACAGAATACGTAAATTCGCTATAGTCTCCCTTGGCGTCAAAATTCTTGGATGATCTTCGTTACTGTTGCATCTGTCGACATTCGCGTCTTTTCCGCCTTTTGTTGTTGTTGTTGTTGTTGTTGTTGTTGTTGTTGTTGTTGTTGTTGTTGTTGTTGTTGTTGTTGTTGTTGTTGTTGTTGAGGAAGAGGGAGGGAGGCTATCCTCCCTCCCTCTTCCTAGGGGGGCTAGGGAGGCTATGTTGAGGAAGAGGGAGCAGGCTATCCGAAGACACTGTTCAGAAAATTAGGCTATCCTTTTCTCCATATGACACAAATGCTACAAGCAGACAAACACACAGGTCTACTAAATACGTAGAGTTGAAATAAAATGTCCAGAAGTAGCTACTCATTTGCATCGTGTTACGTATCAGAAGCTCATGCACAGTGTGCCATGAACACAATCTTGCGCGCGCACACACAAATGCTACGGTTAAGTAGTCCTGAAAGGGAACACCTGATGCAAGTACAAGTTCACCATAATCTACTAATTAAATCAAGCCAATTGGCTCGTTGTGCACAAAGCTATTTTCGTTGTCACATGTCATCTTCGTACTAGTATCGCACTTTTCTTTTTTTTTCTCGCACTTATGTTTCGTGATTATTTCCCGTCATGATCTTATGCAGGATAAGGCTGAAAAACCTGGTACGTCATGTGGGAGCTCGTTGTAGCCACCGTGGTCCTTTTCGTCGTGCACTGGCTCATGTGAGTACATTGCCGTTTGGGGCAGTATGTTACAGCGATAGCTGTTGTCTTCGCTTTCGAAACGCATTCGCTTGTTATTTAGTGACGGCGATAAAAATGAGAGTTTCGCTACTAAACAATCCCTAACCTGACAATGTAGTTAGAACTAATCACTAATGATAGAAAAGTTATAAAAGTATTATTTCACAGTAGTAAAGGAAAAGGGAACCCTCCTTAGTAATAACATGACACAATTTTTTTTAACTTTAGGGAATTCTTCTTATCCTACGGCAGATAGCACAGTTCTCTGTAAGATCGAATACTAGAATAGGTTGACGTTACCAGCACGAGAAATCGAAATGCACAATTGAGAAATTAGACATTTTTCTTATTTCCTTTATAACGAATTACCATAAGGCACACGTTGCGATGTACAAATTCGAGTCTATGACTTTCAAGGCGCGTCCACTTGAACAAATTATGAATCTAGCAAGTTTTAATATAACCTCCGTCAACCTTGCACCTGATTACAGTGTTGTTCAGAAACTATTTAATGAAAACTCCTTATGTAGTGCAGGATACATTTACAGGGAGCACCAATGCCTTCCGAGCTCACTGGCTCCAATTCGTAAATTGTAATATGTAATCTAGAGTGACTAGGTCACAAGTTTGTATGCAAAATTTTGTTAATTAGTCAATTGCTCTTTTTTGCGCGTGCGTTTGCAGGCAAGCAACGTCATCTTCTTCGAGTAATTCAGCCCTGTGAGGAGAAGTTTGCTATCAGCCAACTATTTTTGAAAATTATTTTGTTATTGAAAAAGAAAAGCACATGTTATACAAAGAATATACCGCAAATAGGCAAAAGTATGTTACAACAGACAAATAAGTTGCGCAGTTCAGAGACAGCGTAGGACAAGCGACAATCATGGATAGCCTCGAGTCATGCTATAATATATAACAGAAAGATATAAAAAAGGTTATCGCATGATACGATAAGCGATCGTGATGTTACAATAGGATTTTAGAAAGGACATCAAACCGATTGTACTTAACTATTCACAAGAAAGACATTCGCGTCTCTGTTCGCCAGACGATCGTGGGGGCCGTAACACGGCCCAAGCCCTTTTTGTACCATTAGGAGATGCCTATATAAGACCACTCGAAGTGTTTTCAAGTGACCTTTATTGCTGGTAAATTTGGAGGCTAATACCCATCAGACTGCCTTTTAAGGCGAAATACTTAAGTGGCTTGTTGCAATGGCTCATACCCGAAAGAAGTGGCGTCTAGACCAGTGATGCAAAATATCAGTGATGCAAAAGATATCATCATCAGGAATGACTCATCCTGTAATCAAGCAAAGATGCGATGTCTGAATATGAACGAAGAAACGAGAGAAAGAAAGAATGAAAGGAGCAACGAAAGAAGGAACGAAAGAAAGAAAGATAGGAGGAACGATGAAAGAAAAAATGAAAGGACAAAGTAGAAAGGAACAGAAAGAAAGAACGAAAGAAAGACAGAAATAAAGAAAGAAAGAACAAAGAAAAGAATAGAAATAACGAAAGGAAGAAAGAACAAAGAAAGAAGAACAGAAAGAAAGAACGAAGGAAAGACAGAAACAAAGAACAAAGAAGAAAAGAACAGAAAGAACAAAAGACGGGAATAAATAAAGAAACAATGAAGAAAAGAACACGAAAGAAGGAAAGAGAAGATAAGGAAGAACAAAAAAAGAACGAAAGAAAGAAAGACAAGTAAAGAAAGAAAGAAATAAAGAACAATGAAGAAAGGAACAGAAAGAACAAAGGAAAGACAGAAATAAATGAAGAAAGAAAGAAGAATAGAAAGAAAGAAGGAAAGGAAGAACAAAGAAAAAAGAATGAAGGAAAGACAGAAAGAATGAAAGGAAGAAAGGGAGGAAGAAAGCACAAAGAACAGAAAGAAAGGACGAAAGACAGAAATAAAGAATGAAAGAACGAAGGAAAGGCCAAAGAAGAAAAGAACAGAGAGAAAGAGAAAACAAAGAAGAATAGAACAGAAAGGAATAACCAAAGGAAGAAAGGAAGAAAGGAAGAGAGTACAAAGATGAATAAAAAGAAAGAACGAAAGAAGGACAGAAAGAAAGAAAGAAAGAAAGAAAGAAAGAAAGAAAGAAAGAAAGCAGGAAAGAAAGAAAGGAAGGAAGAACAAAGAATAAAAGAACAGAAAGAAAGAACCAAAGAAAGAAAGAACGAAAGGAAGACAGAAAGGAAGAAAGAACAAAGAAGGAACGAACAGAAAGAAAGAAAGGAAGAAAAGAAAGAAAGAAAGAAAGAAAGGAAGGAAGAAAGAAAGAAAGAAGGAAAGAAAGAAAGAAAGAAAGAAAGAAAGAAAGGAAGAAAGAAAGTTAAGGTGGCTTGTATATGCGCCAAAGAGGACAATACCTTGTCGGCGCTTCAAATCACGCGTTCATCACTCATAAAAAAATTATCAATAATTGAAAACTAAACCTGGGCACCAAAGATGCTTTTTATCAGAATATGAGAGTTCCATGTGATAGTTCTGTGATCAAATTTTATTGCATATGCGCAACTTTCAATAATTGGAACTGATACACTGCGCAAAACACATCTTTCACTGCGTAAACCTCTGCTAGCTATCAGTGTCACTGCTTTGAGATAACGGCTTAACTGAGACTTTATTAGCATTCATGGGAGTCTTGCAACACGTATAAATCATTTCAAGCACGGAACTTAAAAATTTTATTTATTTCTACGACAAAATTTAACCGTTATAACTTGCTAGAGTGCCCCGAGTGAAATAATCCGGCTTTTAAAACGTTTAGTGTAACACCTGATGGTCCATCTCTGCGCAGGAAAAGAAGAGAACACTTCAACTTTTTCAAGAATCTCGGCATCCCTGGACCAACGCCAAACATCATCTTCGGAAACATGTTGGAGATGTACAAAAAGGTATAAGTACTTTGTACTCCACCTCAAAAAAGTACCTCGCGTATGAAAACAAATTGCTATAGACTCACCTGCGTGGTCTTTATTAATCGCCTACGAGAAGAATACTATCGCACTTGGAATACTCTTTTTTTTTTTTCGGTCCCGAGTATGGCATACGCCACCGTTAATCTTTTTTTTTTTTTTAAATAAGCACTAACCTTTAATACCACTGCAATTCGCGCTGTGTGTACGCCCACTTTAAGCAGGCAGGCGCCCACGCGCTCGTCGACGTGACGCTTATTCTGGGTGACTCAGCTGGGCAACAACGTGTGCACCTAGCTTGCATGCGACGAATGGTTCAGTGAAAATGAAGGACTCTATATTCAGCAAACTTTTGCAGTAGCCTGGTCAAAGCATATAGGCATTGTTTAGAAGGTTTGGCAGCAGTATGGCTCTATCAAAACGCTTATTTATTTATTTATTTATTTATTTATTTATTTATTTATTTATTTATTTATTTATTCATTTATTTATTTATTTATTTATTTTGAAAAGTCTAAACTAAGCTTACACGAACAATACATAAGTTTTATTTCAGTTGAACGGAAGTTTTATTAGAATTTCTTTTTTCAGGCCTAATACATACAAAGTTTTCAAAATCGGTTCGAACCACACCCGAAGGTTGGCTGTGAGCCCAGTGGAACCGAACAAGTATGCAAATACTAATCATAACTAATAGGACATGGCGATAGCCTATCACAGAATATATGTCGCAAGCAAACATTTGACATGAGCACATTATTTACACATTACACTAATAACCGGTCTAAAATGCAACAACAGCAACAAAAATTAACATATCACATTTTATATAACTCATAAATATGCGATTACCAAGATAAACACAAGCACTAAATGTATCAATAACGAACACATTTGCCGCCCATTTGAACGGTAATAGGGAGAGTAAGGAAGCGCATATACTTATAAGTAAGCATCATGACCAAGAGCAGTCCGACATATTTAAAGGTGACAATTATAAGAGTACTGACATCATCACCAATAACATTGAGAAGTTTTGTTCAACCTAAGAAATTATTCCTTAAGCACAGAAGAAAACCTGTGCGCGTGTTTTATTTCTGTCAGTGGTACATTCTAAACTTCAGGCCCAGTAAATTTATTTAAAGGAAGAACAAAATTTTCGAAGTTCTGCTTTCTGGTGGCACTCGAGGATAAGTAAAAAAGGCAGATCCCAAGCACTGTCAGAGTCACCACATCTAATTTCCCGCCGTCCTCGTATGCGCTTCCCTTCCCAAGGCACCCATTCTGTAATTGTCCACCGCGGTTATCTGCCCTGCACCCTTACATGGCACCAAGAGCTCCATTTTTTTGTATCTTTATGGGAACTAGAATATAGGATATCCCCGTTTGTCCTCTGATCCACACCGCTCTCTTCCTGTCTCTTAATTTACGCCTAACATTTTTTCGTTCCATCGCTTTTTGCGCGGTCCTTAACTTTTTCTCGACATTAATTATTAACCTCCCAGTTTCTGCCCCATACGTTAGCACCGGTAGAATGCAATTATTGTACGCTCTTCGTTTCAACGACAGTGGTAAGCTCCCTAACAGGATTATGGAATGCATGCCGTATGCACTCCAACTCATTTTTATTTCTCTGTGAATTTCCTACGCATGATCAGTCTCCCCTGTGAGTAATTAACCTAGATAAACGTACTCCTGCACAGACTCTGGAGGGTAACTGGCGACCGTAAACTTTCGTTCCCTTGCCAAGCTATTGAATATTACCTTTGTCTTCTGCATATTAATGTTCAATCCTTCCTCTTACACTTTCTCGGTTAAAGTAATCAATCATTTGTTGTAGTTCATCCCCAATGTGGCTCAACAGGACAACAACCGAAGGTTGTTGAGATATTGGCTGTGGATCTTCACTCCTAAGCCTTCCCAGTCTAATAGCTTGAATACTTATTTTAATTATGTAGTGAATAGCATTGGAGACAGTGCGTCTCTTTGCCTGAGCCCTCTTAAAGACGAAGCTTTTCTTTGCGAACCTCGCTGGGTTTTCGTGACTGTGGGTGCTGCGTGGCTGTCCTCTTGCCCAATAGGCTAACCAATCGCAGGAGAGGACGCGCGCGACGTCACAGCCACTGGATTCCTTGCACCACCACCAGATGGCGCTGGCTTCCGCACTTCCTATTATTTGTGATAAACAATTTATGATAACTCAAAGGGAAGCTCATTACTTTTCGAAGCGAGATCAGGATGCCTTAGAACACGCACCTATAAAGCGGTATATAAGAAGGAAGAATAAGCATGTGCTTGCTGCGGTAAAGCTAGGGAAACGATGGAGCATGTTTTATTAGAATGTGAAGACATATGCCCAGCGGTCGATTTAGGCACCAATGGCCTCCTTGAAGCCCTTGGATTCAGCGAGAGCAGGGGAAAAGTAAACTTGTCCGCACTAAGGATTAGTAAGAGGCGATTGCAGGATTGGTGGAAGAAAAGTAGGGAAACGACAAAAAAACGGAGACGTGCAAAAGCAAAGTTCGCAATAGAGGGTCAGAAAATGTGGTTGTGGGAGCTCATCGTGTTTCTTTTTCTTTTTCTTTTTTAACTTGGGTAGGACATTAGGTAGTATAATAGCAAGAGCTTGTGGCGCAACCCACCGTCTCGTTCCAAAGGGTACGCTCATAACATACATAAATCCATCCATCCTCGGCAGCGTTGGCGGCATTGCATTAGCATCTTTACAATGCCTAAATAAAGCCTAATAAAACACAAACCTATGCCTCGGCTCTTCATGCCCTCACGCAAAGCTTCGCCGTATATATTTTCGAACGCGTTGAATCTGCTGCATTTTTTTATAGGTAATCTCTACTTTTACTATGGAGAAGCAAAGTAGCTGTGGAGTCTTTGTATATATCTCCCAAAATATTCACGTATGCCTGTTGTACTTCTTGATTTCCCAATGCCTCCATGATTACATACGTGTATCGAGTTAAAGAAACAACTATGACAGCACAGGGACCCTGAGCACATACCTGCTGTTAGTAGACAAGCTGCTAAGTTAGAGACAGCATGGGTCACTGGATCAGCGCAAGAGACTAGATAGATAGAAGTACGCAAAGAATTCTTCATAATAAACGTTATTGGCTTGTAAGTTAATTCGCCTTCACATTTACAGCATGGGCCCTACGTTTACATTGCTTTTTGCACTCGCCTCTTTTACAGTCTCCAGTCAAGGCCTATCGGGAGTGGATCGACAAGTACGGTGACGTCGTGGGGTAAGACAGTTTAGCAAATATTGTTATACCTCGATTGCTCCGATATTTGCGCACTATTTCTCTCCCGCTGCAAAACCGTGTCGACTAGCGAGCTTGAAATGGTGATATCGTACTGAACTGGAGTATTATTACATCAGCGGGAGCTGCAGGTGAGGGTATTAAGTGGCACTCAGAACGAGCTATTAGCCTACATCGTGCGGCATACTGAGTGTCCAGCGGGCGAAAAAATAACAATGGAAGCACCTCCGCTATCGCTTCGCTAAAGTGCACTCATACTGCAGAAAATCTTTCTCGTGTCTTACTATTCGCCAGCACACTTCGTGCGGTATCCTCAGCCGGAATGACCACTGCTTACTGAGCTGAAGTTTCTTCTTCTATTAAGGCTGACGTTCCCATTAAATTCGACTTCAAAAAACTTCGTATTTGCTACCTTTCTTATGCGTGTCTGCGTCTGTACATACAATCTCGAGCAGAATCGGGAGTACTTCCATGTGTGCGTGCGCGTGTGCATGTGTGCGTCTGCGCGGGAGTGTTTGTTTCGTCAGCAGTGATCAGAGAGTAGTGTGCGTTTTTACAATTTAAGGTGGTTCAGATAATTAGCGTGCGGCCGAGCATTTGCAGTAAACGACATATTCAGTTCAATCCTTAAAAAATTTTGTACCTTACTAAGTATATAGCTATTTTGACACCGCGTCATTTCGTCACTGCCATTTCCCTCTTTAATTCTCGGGTTACCTTGCAAGTGCCGATGAAGGAAGCACTAGAACTAATGGTTTCGTTATTTTTTTCAATCGGTGCAATGTTTTTTTCTTCTGTAACCGTGGTAAAACATTACACTGCCGCACAATATCGGGTTACGATTCTGAATGAACACAGGCTTTTTAAGACGCCATGCTTAACACAATCGCATTATTCTGTTTATAGAATATAATCTAAGTATGTGACTCACTGAATCTCCAAATATAGTGGAATTCAAAGCTGTAATCTCTAGAGAAACCCTGCACGAACGCCGACGCCATGGCAGACGTTATAAAACAAATGGCCTCTCCTACATACGAGATTATCCAGCATGTTACTCTAATACGGTTGTCGAAAAAGCCATGCAGGCTCAGTTTATTACGTTTACGCATGGATATATATACAAACTTTTTTCAGATACTTCAACGGATACCGTCCCGTTATCCTCGTGGCAGATCTGGACTTGCTCAAGCAAATTCAGATCAAGGACTTCCAAGACTTTGTCGACAGAGGCGTGAGTAGGCGCTACTAACACTGCATCCAGTTGTTTTGCTGACATAAACGCAACTAAGAAGGAGCGAAAAAAATAATAGAAAGGAAGTTAGAAGGCAACTTAAAATCCATTTAAAGACTACCAAAGGCAATTTCTTCCTGAGCGAATTAGGGAGAGGGAAGAGGGTGGCAGGGTTAATCAACTTTTACCTGTATGTTACGTGTCAGCTGGAAAAGGATTTTACACTCAGTGAACAAAACAAAACGCACCACAGGTCGCACATTCGATACATGCCGACAGACCAAGCAAAGCGAACGGGTGTAGTATGGTAAATATATACCATGTGTCCCAGTTAACGTTAGGCAAGCTGCTCAAGGGAAAAAAGGGGACTTAAAAACGCTGTGCAAGAATTAGAGATCTGAGTGTGTTCGGTCGTCAGACCTCTGAGCAACGAACACCATAGGTCTCCTAATTGTGTCTTGCATCGCGCTTTTAAATCTTTTTTTTTTTTTGTAAATCTTAGTTACAGCGTTGGCTAGGACACCCTATAGACAACAACTGGGACACCCATGAACCGCATCTGCAGGTGCTTCACACAGTTGCAAGGTGAACGTGTCCTCTAAACGGTCTCCACCACGCAGAGCTCCCAGGAACACGCTATTTTAGATCGATCGACTAGGGGAATCGCAATGTACAGCATTGTCTACATTAATAGGGAGCACTCTAATGTTCTGCTCTCACGTAGCTCCCATCCGAGTAACAAGTACCGCCTGAAGGTATATGTCAGCGCACTACACTGGCGTGTAGGAAGGTGCCAGCGCCACCTATTCCCAAGTCGTCCCCTGCAAAGCCTGGGCATTGTACAAAGATTGTACCAAAATTCGCACGTGCTCTGCAGTAACGTGTTTCCCTAATCAGTGGACCATAGCGCACTGTGCTCTTCCTTTCGTGACGTCACTATTTCCGATGCCAATTCGTCACGCGCAGCTCCTGTTCCAAGCTAAGCGCCCTCCAAGCCCGCACAACAAGAGCCTCCTGCAGCTCACCTCTACCCGCTGGAAGGAAGTTCGCAGCGTGCTCACTCCTTCTTTCACCACCAATAAGCTCAAAATGGTGAGTGGTGATGGTGAGAATTCCACAGCTCGCTCATGGCTAGACACTATATCCCCTACTTGATGGCTGCCACTCAAGTTCTACTCTCGTTTTCAGTGTCCTCAGTGTTTTAATTCGCAATCGAGTAGAGGCTTCTTTCGTTATTTATTTCGTTACTGTTGACGTGTACAGAGGGTGGCATTTGTGCTTCGCGCGTTCCCTTTGAGAACCGCCTTTGGGCCTCTCGCAGATGTCTCCGGGTGTCATCTCAGCCGTGGAAAAGCTGGTCTCCAAGTTCGACCGCAAGGCAGAGACGGGGGAGGAGTTCGAAGTGGGCGAGATGTACGCTGCCCTGGCCCTGGACGTGATCTGCAAGAGCGCCATGGGCATCGACTACAACCTGCAGGACCACCCGCGTCACGGCTTCCTGGTCTGCTGTCGAATGCTGTTCGGCTGCGCCTTCTCCTTCATCGCCGTGCTACTCAGTGAGTGCGAACCCACAGCACACTGTTCAGCGAGCAAACCGCTGCCTATCTACGCTAGTAGGCAGAATAGTGCACACAGTTTCGACAACGAGCTCGTAAAGCTTATTGTTTTGTTCATTGGCGAGCACTCGCACTGCTAACCACAGTAATTGGGACTGCTGCGACTTCTTGCTGCTCTGTGATTCTTTTGTACCATTAGTTTGTTTGTTTCTCTCTCTGCGTGATCTTAAAATGTGTTGCGATAATGTTGCAGTTCATAGAAAGAAAAATTTATTTTCTAAATGCAAAGCATTTCTTTGCCTAGTCGGAGCAAAGGTTAAACTCGAGGCCGTCCAAGGTCACAGTGTTTGTCCCCGATGGTCGCGCACCCCCATCATCCGCTCCCTAACCGATATTGGTTCGGACCCACCTTGCTCCCGCGCATGCGCGCGCTTTCCGGCGTGCCCGCTCGCACGCTGCTACTGGCTTCGTTTCACCACTCGCTAGTACGGGTTTGCGCGTCACAAATGTAATAGACGCTGCTCGGTTGCGTTTATCTATTCTACGTGCACAACCGTGCCGACGTTTTATCCAACACTGCAGGGGAAGTAACGCATGCGCAGGGGGTCCCAAGCCCGTGCCTGCGCTTTATTTCCATAGCGCTCGCCGCATGCCTGGTGGCCGCCGTTGAGTGTGTGGCGTGCGGCATAACGCTTTCCTCCTCACCCTTTGGCAGTACTCTCCTCCTCCGCTTTCCCCTCCATGGTTAGGCTGCACCCTTCTCCTACGTTTTCCTCATCGCGCTCTCTTTACTATCGACGTCTTTCACCCACGCTGCGCTCCGCATTCACTCCTTCATCCTTCGCTGTGCTCGTTCACTCGGTTACGAGGGACGCCGACGCTCAACGCAGGAACGGGCGCCTATGAGCTGCGCTCTAAAAGAGCGGGATACAACCCGAGGTTGCATACACGGACGAGGGACGGGGGCGACCCTGCAGGCCGAACACGATGTGGAGCGACGGACGCTTGCACTTTCACAGCTAGCCTTAAAACCATATGGAGAAAGACATATTGCGCAATTTTAATGCGTACTTATTCCAGGCCTACTTCCCCCGGAAATCTTTCAGTCCGTCCGTCCGTTTGTAACGTAACACGTGACTAGGACAGATATATATATATATATATATATATATATATATATATATATATATATAGTTAGGAAACAAAACAACAAAGAAAGCAAAAATCATACGTGACAAACTTGTTCTCACGTGCGCAGCCGCGTTTCCGGGTTCCGCGGCGCTGCTCAAGTTCATCAACTCGCGTTGGCTCCGCTACAAGAACAGCGGTGTGCACCCTTTCATCGAGGTGCAAGAGAAGTGCAAGCGAATCGTGGGCCAGCGACAGCAGGACACGTCGGTAAGGTACTCTCGTTACGTCCTTCGGAACTACAGGTACTATAGCTTTCCAACACGGAGGCCGCGCAAAATACTGAGGAAATACGTGGAATCGCTAACAGCCATCCAAAAGCTACACACAGAAGCACTAATCCATAACACACGCCCGTACCACCGGTTTCTATTATATTGCGATTGCAATTATGTGGATCGACACTCCTGGCAAATGTTCGGCGTTGGCGTTGCCGTGATGTTCCGGACATATATTTAGGCATATGTATGCCACATGTTCATCTGTGCCGTAGGTGCAAGGCGCAGATGCTATAACATTCAACCGCTAAAGTTGCTCAAACAAGTTATTGTCTTTTTGACTGAATTATTCGCAATATTTTTTTGTACTTGCAGCATGCAAGCAAACGTAACGAGATAGTTCATTCACAGCGCGTGTCTGATATTTTAAATATTCTTGGTCGATTAAAGAATGCAAAACACTATTAGTGCTCACAATCTGAAGGTTATGCAATTTCACTAGCGGCGCTCTTTGCGATGCGATGCAATTATATGCCCTATGCGGCGTGTTAAAAAGCTTTCAATGATGCCATAAATATTGGCGTGCCCGCGCATAGTTCCAGCGCCCTGCTAGTATTTCAAGCGCAACGCTAAACCTTGCTATTGCTGTCAATGCTTCGTAAAACGGGAGAGCACAGTTTCTTTATTCACTTTTCTTTAATTGCCTTGATCGGATAACGCTTTTCCACCTTTCTTTTCTTGTGCGATTCTGAAAGAAGCGTAAGTTATTCGCACAATAAATCATATCTTCCAGGTAGGCAATTAAAAATTACTACTTAGCCTTTATGGAATAACTGAAACATTTTGTTGCAAATGGAGAAATGAAGTTACGTGACAATGATGTCGTAGAGATCTAAGCAGAAACCCCGCAACCACCACGAGCTTCTTATTATACGTAACCTAAACGGGCTAAGAGATGTAATGGTGTTGCAAATAATATCGTTCTTGATTGCTAGTGGGAGGCTCTCAGTGAATCGGAATCTCACTTGGACGACAATATATTTTGCAGCACATTTTTGTGGACTCGAAAGTGATGCTAGATGATTTCTGCTGAACACACACATTACTTCGAAACTGCTTGGCCTCCATTTTGCATTTCCATACGCCCTAAAGTGAATGATTAGAAATGGAGTCTGTTTGCAATGTGTTCTGAGCTGTTCAGTCGCAACATCGTTCTGCGTGCGCTAGTTACTGAGCTACTCATTTTTATACACGAACTATGTGCATGAACGTATAAGACTGCATGTGTAACTGTACCACGTGTTTATGACACGTATTTGTGGGCCACATCTCCTTCTTCAATCGGCTGAATAAAGTTATGAAGTGAAAGGTTGCTAACATTGTAGACTTTGTAGAGTGCAAGTGTAATTCACCTGAACAGGCAGAATATGCTCCGAGGAGCAATTTTTATTCTGTTTGAACTGAAACACACATGTGCAAATACACGCGCGCGCGCCGTATATACTTATGTGCACGCTATGTATTTTCAATGTACATAGCCGTGCCGACATTTCCGTATCATTAAGAAAGAAATTACTTTTATCGACAACAAAGTGAAACCAGCGCTGACAATTGTTGCTCCGTGAATATGGTTACCATCGCCGTCATATACACTGGTTATATTATTACACTTATGGTACACTACTTACACCAACCTCGACAAAAATTACGCACTCTTCAGTCGCGCGACAGCTTCTTGGTCAGTCACAGAATCCGGGCCTTAGCTGTTATTCGATACTCGCACTTGTTCGAGGCTACAAAGTTCTCTCCTGCTCTAGTTTTAGGACTTCTACTGCGCCCTTTTTTTCTTCTCTGCTCTTTTTGTTTGACCGTCTGGCTTGAAGTGTGGGAAAGAGGTGACAGAAAGAAACGGACATAACGCAGGCAACCGTCCAAGAACAAATGGGCATCATTTACGTTCTTGAACACGCTAGCACAGGCGTATAACGCTCAGCTTTTCCTTCATAATGAATACCACTCTCTCCTCCTTTCTCCCCCGCTCTCTCTCCGTCACTACAAATTAGCTCGCACGGCAGCACGAATCAAAGAAAAAGCGCAAAGTACGAATTTAGACGTCATGACTAGCCCATTTACATGCGCTCTTGCGGACATTTTGCGACCTCATTCCGACAGCTTATTTATAAAGAAACCCGGATTATCTTCCCGCCACTTTATTGTAGCTCCGTCAAAAGGACCTGCTTCAATTGATGATCGACGCAAAGGAGTCTCGCGTCGACCTCGGTTCCGTCACGTCAACCCAACTGACGGCTGGGGAAGAGAACGAGCAGGAACTGCCGAACGGAGCCAGCTCAACCGCCGGTAAGCGACTAAATTCGCTTTCTTTTTTTTTCCTGGATATGGTCATCGGGCCAGCAGTCGAACAAAACTGTATTCTTGACACTGTGACGCCATGCCTGTGGAATGATATGGTATGAAGAACTTTATTTAGCTGCCGAGTAATCAGTCTGGGACTGATGCGGACCCCTCCCACGTCGGCACAGAGAGGCCGAGCACCTCTGCCGTCACACGGGCCCTCTGGACTGCCCTGAGTTGGTCTGCCTGCACTTCACTGTGGCATCCGCTGCCACCACTGTTCACCTCGAGAACCATCACCGGCCAATGCCAAGCAGCGCCAAAGCATGTGTTCTAAATCGAGCAAACCCTTCTTCACACTTACTACAATAGACGGAAACACTGCAGTCCGGATTGAAATGTGATGATTTTACCTCAATGAAAACCGAGTCAAATGATCGCATCTCGCCCCTTAAAAACGTCAATTTAGGCATTTTATATTGTCACGCACACATTGTTTCACTTTTGGCCGGTGACTTTTTTACCACCGGATTAATGACTGTTGTCAAGTTGCCCTTTGGCACTAGAAGTGCCGACTGCGCCTGAAGTTTCTTGAATGCTGTCGACTATTTTATGCTGATCGAGTCTTATCTCGTCACATAAAGCGCGTGACGCTGACATTCTTGCGCATTCTGGAATGCAAGCGAGGACGAGCGATTAGTTTGGAATATAACGTTATGTATGCATGAATTATTAGCGCGCCGACTTGCCCTGCGAGTTCAGATTCTGCGACGGCGCGCGCCAGTACACATTGGCATTGAGTGTTGCTTGCCTTTCTGGAGACACAGGTCAGTCCAATGAAGAGTTAAAAGGCCAACTGCAACAACATTTCGGTCGGCGTAAAAAAAAGCCTATAGTTTCAGAAAGCGTAAACATAGGAAGATGGACATTAAGTATGCCAAAGCTGACGCCTTGATCATAGGGACGCAACAATACAGCGACCGGCAGTAACCGTGACACGACTGGCGCTCTTTAAGCTGTGCTAAAATGCGAGCGCATCAAACTCTCCTCAATCAGCCTTCAACACGACGTTGGCTCACCCGCCGGCAGACGCTCCCGCAACCTCGATCTCAGAGCTGAACAACATAGCCGATGTCTGTACGTCACTTTATCATACAGCAGCGCGCTGTAATGCGCCTTCCTTCATAGCAGGCTGCGCTGCTCCTGAACCCTCACATGCGAAAACTGATAGCTCCTTGTCTATAGTTTTTTTTCTCTATCTTTGTTGCTTATTTTAATAGGTCCTCCAATTTACTGATGCTTCCGACTTAGGGAAGTAATTATCTGCAACCAGGGCCATCTCTGCATCGAGGTTTGACTTTGACGTATACGTGTCTTGTGCAGACAGCGCCAAGGGCAACGTGTCTGTCTTCAACAAGGCTGTGCTGGATGACGACGACATCACGCAGAATGCATTCGTGGTTCTAGTGGCAGGGTAAGGCACATCTATCACTGCTATCCAGAATTCCGCAATTTTTTACGCCCCAAACCCGCGATATGATTATGAGACACGCCGTATTGGGCGACTTCGGGTTAACTTTAAAGACCTGGGATTCGTTAACGCGCACCTAAATTTAAGTACGTGGGCGTTCTAGCGTATCACCTACCCATCGAAATGCGGCCACCGGGCACTGCTGCATCAGTAGATTTATTCATGCATATCATTGCAATTATCTACGTAAATCTATTATTGTGACTTGTTTACATTGTTTACAGTTGTTTACATTCAACGAGGCTATGTTGACGTGTGTTCTTGCCGTTTACAAAATTTGTGTTGAATGTATACAGTATTAAAGTGCGTGCCCTCGAGAACAGTTTCTTAATCGAATAGTGTTTTAATGAAGGGTGCATGTATACGCGGTTGTAAAACACGTTCCTGTAATTCTTATGTGTTTGTTTTGTGTGCGGGGTTTTCCGTCAACGAGGATCATTGTGTGTACGTTAAAATGAACCCTCGAATGTTCGGGAACTGCTCAAAAACAATTTTTTTAGTTGCGTATATGTGAACCATAGAACTGCACCAACTGGAGTTTCTTTCTACACTTTTTTGTATGAAACTTTTTTTAGCTCATCTATGAATTAAAAGAACCGGAGTAGCCGGTGTGGTTTAACAGGCACCAACATCTCCTTGATTAGAGTTATTAAAAGAAAGAATGTGTCTTTTTTTTAGTTTCGCAGCGAGAGGTCACTAAGCAGCATAACATCTGAGATAAAACTGGCGTTTCTGAAAATACGCTTTCGACTTCTCGCTATATGCAGACTACGCTTCGTCCCGTGGTCGTGCTCATGACCGTCAGCGCTGAGTTGTTATGCTGCGCTCCAATTTTATTTTAATTATTTGCTCTCCGGGCCCCGCAGGCTTTACAGGAATGAGTAAACAGATAAGCAATTCCAACACCACATGTCAGAGACAGCACACTTTAACGATGAGCCATCACAAAAGGTCAACGTAGGTATGGCGTTCTTGGGACCTCTCATGCATAAAGAAAAGAATAATAAACAAGAAAAAGAAGGGGCGGGAGGCCATAGCTTATACCGACAGGACATAGCCGGCGCAAACTCGACTAAACTGAAATAACTAGGGGCATGGTGATCCACAAGTAAATTTGGGAAAATTTTGCAACAATTTAGGTATGAGTCTGCGTGGAATCTTAAAAATCCCGTCCGTTTGTTTTTTATTAATGATATGAGAAATATTATAAAGTAACATGAAATGAAAGATATGAAAGGAAGAGGACTTCACGAAAGTTCGTCACAGTGGTAATGATGGTGCTGGTCTTGACGGTGTGGCTTTAGTTTGATCGTAACCTTGGTGTTGTGGCTTCTAGCTGACAGGAGGAAGGGACTGAACTGTCGCCTGGAAGTGTGACACAAAACACAAAGAACGAAGACAGCTACGGTACGAGAGAAAGGATTAAATTTTTGAAATTGAAAAGATTAATATGCTGAAAAGCAATGAAAGGTGAATGTGAAGACGTATAGGCAAGGTGATGTATAACAGCGAAGTAGTATCAAAAGAGAGATGAGGGTAAATTAGAAGAAGGATATGAAAGTCGTGAGCAGGGACATTGAAGGGCTGGAAAAACCAGCAGTTTTTGACTCAGAAACAGGAGATATTCCCCATTATCGTTTGTACACAGCGATATTTTGGAAATAGGAAAGCCTGTTAAGAGGAAGAAAAGAAGTTAAATGAAGTAGAAAGGGGAACTGGAAGCAAAAAAAAAGGAGCAATAACGAAGCGGGTAAAATCTTTTAGCGAGAAGACGAGTAAGAGATATCGGATGTTTATAAAAGTGATTATTTTTCATGAGATGGTTTATGTGTTGTGATGCGCCTATGAGAAGCGCTCTCTACCTACAGTTAAGTATGCATGATTTGTAATGCGAAGCCCTTATATGGGTGTATTGATGGTGGAATCGAGCAGTTGCGTGGTGATGGATGGAGTGATAGGGCAGAAATAAAAGAAATATAGAATGCGCTCATAAGGTGAACCACAAATCCAGTTGTTTTTAGCGGTGAAATGGAATCGACGCAGGCAAAACTAAAAGGCATGTGCGTACGAGGGAAACATGTGCAGTTACGAGGGAAATCAATGGTCTCCGGAGCGGACAGAAATGGGACACTGAAGACGGGCTATTTATCCATTGAAATAGTTCGGCGTCGGTATTGTCGTGGGTCCAGGCGGTGACCGGGCGACTTTTTGATGTTGCATACAACTATAAGTGTGTACTCTCAGCGGACGAATAATTCAGCCCGATGCCGCAGCGATATCTGCCAATTCGTTGCCGAGAATGTCTTTTTTTGTTGTTTTTATGGCATTAACGATATTAGCCATGCGTGTTGTAGCAGAGGAATCTAAAGCTTGTTTGAATGCGTGTATCGCGGAGCGGGTCGTCGTAAGTCGGGTGAGTATCGTGAGTAAAGAAAGGTAGACAATGTATATATGCACAGTGCTATTATGATATGTTTCTTTTCTTTCTTTTTATTTAATCAACAGTACATGCTTCTGAGAAAGCGATTATCTGAGTGGTATATGCACTAGTTGCACCTTGTAGTTTCAATTTGTTTTCACGCGTTACGAAACCGATCTGATCGATAACTATAAAAGCTGCTCCAGCAGAGCCTGATATGTGTACGAACCCTCTGTGAATATATGTAAGTCGGGTTGGTTAGTCGCGGTGCGGATTTGTTGCGGTGTGACTTCGGCAAACGACAGGAAAATGGGTTCGTAAAACCAAGGATCAAGAAGGAACAACATTCAGCTAATGAGCGAGAACACTCAGCACAGTTCCGATACGCGTATACGCGCGTTATGCGGCGCCGAGCGATCAGTGCTTAGCCGGTGAAAAACGATCACCGCGAGAAGATCTTTAAAAAATGTGTGCGTGTTAGTATTGCAGGTGAACACAATATAATATATCAAACTGCGCAGTACAAAAGTTCGCAGCCATCTCCGGCGTCTATTACGTGTGATCTAATTCGATCAACGCGAAATTTTTCACTTTTTTTTAAATGAATGATCCCATGTAAAGTACAGCAAAATTGTAGCACTTCTTTTATCGGCAATCGTTGTTTGTGCAAGTTTTTCTCATTTTATGTTTAAAACGAAAGTTGTGCTGCCGACAATGACAGGGAATGAAAGCCAGCGCACTGTCGCCGAAGCTGTGCCGATCGTCTCTCTTGCAATCAAGAGGAGCGTCATTTTTTTTTTTTTTTTTTTTTGCATATCTTGGATGCTTCGGCTCGCAAGATGGCGGACCTGCGCGCAATTCTGCTTCCCAAAGGGAGCAGCGTTGCGCAGGTGCGGTCGATGCTCGTGCGCTTTCATTTTGAAATTTACAAGGGTGCACACGGGAAAGCGAGGTCCGCTAGAACGACCTAATCTCTGAAAAAGAAACGAAAGAAAGAAAGAAATTGTGCGCCCTTCTCGCTTGAAATGTTCCGATCCCTTCGCCACTGAAATTTCTGCATGCTTCTCCCCGGCTGATCACGCAGATTCGAGACCACGAGCAACACCATGTCGCTCGTGACTCACATGCTGCTGCACTACCCGGAAGTGCAGGAGAAGATGAGGGAAGAGCTGTTCTCCGTCCTAGGATCTGATGTACGTATAGACTGATTCACACGAACTAAATTGTTGTTGTTGTTGTGTTTCTTCTACTACTACTACTACTGCTACTACTGCTACTACTACTACTACTACTACTACTACTACTACTACTACTACTACTACTACTACTACTACTACTACTACTACTACTACTACTACTGGTACTTTTCTTCTTCGTTCGTAGTTTAGAGGAAAGGTGGCAAAACGCATATATGGCAGGCGCCCGTCCTGTGCGTCTATCCCCTTTTTATCAGGTGGGCAGCATCAGTCATCGACTAATGACATTATTACAAGAATATTGTAATAGATAACTCACTGTTTGAACCCACCACGAATCAGACGCGTTGTTTATCGATTCAACAATTTATATTGTTGAATCGACACCACAATTTCTATTGAATAATTTAATTTCGAATTCAAAGTTGAATACACTGATTAATTAAGCGACTTAACACATGCAACAAAGTGCAAATCGCTTGTTAACGTTCTAAATTTGAATTTGCGATCGGCGGCCACACCGGAAGTGTGCTTTCTGCCGGGACCAGTGCCGTTCATACAGCGCATCCAACGAGATTGCACACACTGAGTGTGCAGATCCTTCTATTTTCTTTAGGTAGCACGCCTTCGTTTACATTATGCCGAACTTCACTAAAACGACACTACCGAGGCCGGTTCAACTTTGTCCAGAAAGCGTACGACTCCGACGATGTTTGACACTTGTACTTTGTTATATTTGATACTCTTTAAATAATGCTCTGGTGTATTTCGATGCATGCTTCCGGCCGAGCTTAGAAGCAAAATAGCCTTTGTCGAAACGGGAATACTTTAGACCTGCCAGGCACGGTATATTTCTAGATTAATTGCCTTTCAAACGACCGCTGCCATTGTCTGCTACAGACACAGTACCAATTATGTTATGGCTCCAAATTTTAAGTGTTATTATTTTTTTTAAATTGCTTCTCTTCCAGGAACCTATAACGTACAACACCATCCAGAAACTCACTTACATGAACTGCGTTATTCAAGAGACGATAAGGATGTATCCGCCAGCCTTCGCGTGAGTATGGATTACTGACCCAAATCTCAATATTACAATATTCACCGGGCAAAAAAAAAAACTTATGCTCTGTTTCATAAGACATCTTGTTATGCTTTGCGTGTTCTGGAGCTCAGGAACCTCACACATATAAACGAAGGCGCTTTGTGCAGTTTTGGAGCAGCTATGTACTACTTATAGTTTCGTTTTCCTAATGCTATCATCATATGTTGAAATCACGCGTTGACATCACCGAATCAAAGCATCCAAACTTAATTTTACAAGATTGGTCATTATTCTCCTCTCAGTATTATTCTATCTTTGCACGCTCGCTAGGGGCTTAGTATTCTGCATGTTGACCTGCTTACAGCAGGATGACTCCACATGGTAGTGAAAAAAAAAACGTGGACATACATGTTAAAACAAGCCCATACAATCGGTGCGGCAGGTCCAAAGGTAAACTAAGACATGAAAATTCATCTTAATCCTTTATTTTTAAAAACGGTTTGCTCCAACAATTTAGTATCTAAAATACGTAGCCCTAAATTGTTTCAGAACATACGTAAGCATATCAATAATTTCATTTGCCACTCAACAAGTGGCAGAAAATTGGCTGTACGTTACTGAACAGCGGCCACTTTTTGCTTCATAGCAATGGCGATAGCTTTTGGGATTTTTTTTTTTATTCCCATAAGGTGTACATATGTAAGAATGCGCTCATTTCAGGCCTCCTCTACAAAGCTGCTAAACAAAAAGAACTGAAAAGAATACCAAATTGCAACGACAAATGGCCACTTTAGAAGCAACAAAACGAAAAGACAAAGCCAGAAGGAAATTGTGAAAGATTCAAGCTCGTAAAAGCCGCCGGCACAACACACTTCGGCAAAAGAAATATCCCACGAAAATTCAAGATTTTGGCGTTGATGCGTCAACTTGCAAATCTTGTAAAAAGCACACGAGACACGAGCGATTCCTTTTTCCGAAAGACTCAGTGACTTTCTTTCATAGCAGATCAATAAAAGACACAGCACCATCCCGGAGTCAACTAACCATCTGCACAGTCGAGCGCTTCTTTTTTTTTTTTTTTTTTCTTTTTTGAAGGCAGCAATTGTCATGTCCGTCACTTTACGTGACGACTGCATCATACCCATGTCAATCCAGGTTTGTGACGCGGGAGGCCGTGGTGGACAAAGAGTACGGCAAGATTCGCATCCCCGCCGGCACGGCTGTGATGGCGGCTGTCGAGTACATTCACAGGGATCCGAGACATTGGGAAAACCCGGACAAGTTCGATCCTGACAGGTAAGAAGATAACCTGTGCGCTGTGTTTGTCTATAGTCCTCAGCAGCTGTGTTTCCGGTCGCAAGACAATAAACTAGCGCTGAAAATATCCGCAGTTTTTGTGTAATGTCCGAAGCAACAGCAGTGATATAGCTTTCGAAAGATATGGCATATATACGAAGCGCGGAATATTTAGCGCAGATAAGGCTGTATAATTATTTTAAATATTTTCACTCGAATTCCAAAGCAAAAACTGTTCATTTCGTAGCTCAGCAGTGTTTCGCTTGGTTCATCCTCTTCAGATCTTATGTGTGCCAGCGTTCAGTTGAAGGCGTCTTCTCGTGGAGACGTCTTGCTTTACCTGACCAGTACAGTAGAGTCTCAGTAAATGGAAATTACCTGAACGGTATTGCCAGTTAAACGGAACGGCAGCCTCCAAATTGGTTGCTTTTGTAGTTAGGCGATGCAAAAAAGAAAAGATTTCGATAATAGAAAGTCAAATTTCCGCAGCTGGCTGTAAACGGAACCCCAAAACATAGCTCGAAACCATGTTCTAAAAAAATAACTTTGCCCACTTGGGGTTCTTTAACATTCACCCAATGCACGGGACACGGGCGTTTTTGCAATTCGCTCCCATCGAAACGCAGCCGCCGCGGTGGGGATTCGAACCCGCACCCTCAGGCGCTTACAGCAGCGCAATGCCAAAGCAACTACGCCCCCTAAGAGGGAGCCACTCACCCCCATAGACGGCCGGAATCAGAGCGACCGGAATCTGGGACGCATTACAGGGAATCCTTCTATTATTTGGACTTTGCCGGCCCGACCTCCTCCTAATTCGACCACCAACTCCAGCATTAAGAGCAGCAGTTATTGCTTTGATGCGTCGCCTGTAGGCTCCTCCAAACGCAGACTATGTAGCAAACCTAGTAAATAGAAGTCGCCAGCCTGCCCCAAACCGTGGGACAAACTTGCTGCTACGTTCACTTATGGATGTCTACTAACATTTCTAAAAATGTTAAGACTGTGTATGGCATACAGTGCTGCACCCTTGCAAATATTTCTCAGCTAACGGAACTCCTGTTAATCGGAACATCTTTTATCCGGTCCCTTAAGGTTATGTTTAACGATGTGCTATTGTATGTCGTATTCGATCGTTGTTATGACGACAGCGACCTATACGGTGGCACTGTTAATGCATATGAAATGTCCGCATGGTTGAAATTGCTTGAAAACGTATAGTCAGCAGCCGGCATTCATTCTATATTGCTCAAGGCGAGTTTTAATGAGAGCCACAGTAGAGCACTGCATTGGCCGTGATTCTCGGCCCGGAGCCGGTACATTTAAAAGGTCGCCCGCTCAAGCTCAGCCCGGTGGCACAAAGCAAGACCCGAGCTCGGCCCTAACCCGAAAAATATTTCACCTACCCGACCCGACCCGGCCTCAAGTCGGGCCCGGCTGAGGCCCATACGTGCTGTCGAGAGCAAGGTGTTTCAAATAGTAATAATCGATGTTTTGTTGGCGCATGCTTCGAGTACTTTAACCTTCATTAATTTTGCAAAAGGGCCTCATGGTGAAGAAAAAATGACCGAATGCATGCAAAGTATGAGGAACGTTCATTCAGCTGCTCCATACTGCACCTATTTTTCTGAAAATACAGTGGTGCGAATCGTCAAAGAGCGTTTAGGAGCTGATTTTGTGGCAAGCAAAATGATGTGTAGCACGCGCCCCAACTTTAGTTGCAGGTTGCCGTAGCAACAGAAGCTGAGGACGAAAGCCAAATTTATTCCCCTTGTCTCCGCGACGGAATGTGCAAAATGGTAACGCCGGCCCATCGACACGCTTGCTGGAACATGCGCGCGCGAGTGCGTGTGAAGCCTGTATGTCTGTCTGTAAGCGGGTACCATCACGCAAATGAAAGTATTGGCTGACTCATTATACAACAATTGGTGTTGAGGACACAAAGTCCGTGACTGGTGTTCATTAAAGTTCATACAGATGTAATCGTTTAATACTGCGCAAACGGAGCATCGCACGCACAGATGAGTGACACTCGTATATGGAGAGGCCCCTTAGTGATCGTATATATAGTTTCGCAGTACATACGTGCACTCGGTTAGCGATTTCATGTTCGAAGCAAGAAGAATTCTGCAGAGCGCTTATTTATCGTGTATACCACGCGAGTGCGGCCCCATATTATGTCCACGTGTGTCAATTCATGCTGTTTGTGCCATGCTTTTATTTATTTTTTTCCCTCTTATAACGTTGTGCGCCTTCCAAACGTGCTTATGCCGCTGAAGGGTGGCAATCGCACTGCGCAGGCAGGAACGCCAAAAGGTGAACGAAAAGCTTTCGAGCTAATTTTGGCATTCATTTTGTGGAAGTTCGGAGGCGATCGCCACCGAACTGCACAGTAAAATAATTTACACCCTTGATGGTGAGAATTGCGAGTCATAACACCCTTGAAGGGTGTTTTCATTCTAGAAATATCCCATCATCATGACTTCTTGCGAAGCGTAGGGCAGTTCTAGATGTCATAACACCCTTTTACCCACCAAAAGGGTGCACTGACTAAGAATATTGGGGGTGGGTGCAAGGGTGTTTTTGTTTATTTTTATTACTTTCACAAACATACAGTTGCACAAAGAGACAGCGTGTCCCACGGCACTACAAACCAGTGGCGGATCCAGAAGCGGGCCCTCCCCTACCCCAACCACTTCCTCCCGAGACATGTCGGGCTTTCAATGCCGACAAAACGCCTGAAGAGGGTTCCCCACCGTTTCACTGTCTGTTTTGATGAGCTATTTTAAATATGTCCTGCGAAAAACCTGTTGCTGAAGCACTACTATTATGTCATAGTGGGCTAAGTGGCACACAGTTCTCAAATGTCGTCACGCACAAATTCCGCGGGATCCAAAAGCGCGCACATACTTTTTCTAGCATTGAATATTTAACCAAAAAGAAAAATGTTCAAGACGTTTTCAGCAAGGCAGAAAAAGTGCAGCTCTTGCTTGTGGGTCGCCAGCAATCCAGCAAAATGAACAGGCCACGTGACAGCATGCAGCTGGACGCGCCACGATTGCTCCAAAGCAATGCGGTCGTCTAGGTTTCTTTCAAGCACAACGAAACAGGCACAAAAGGGGGCGACGAACCATAGTCGGACAAAAGATACGCCAACTCGGGAAGATTTGACCCCACCTGAGATTCTTTCGCGGAATCAATAACCCCAATTCGTTCTGCTTCTCTTACGTTTAAAAACAAGGTAGCTTCGTAGGCAAACTTGAGCCTTCTCACCCACCACAATGCTTTGATCAAGCAGCCTCTACAGAAAGAGCCGTGCAAAACGCTCATGGCTTCGCGTCTGCGTCAATTTACGAAGCTGGCTGTACAAAAAGAAACTATTAAGTTTGTAGTTGTATAGGAAAGGAAAGTTCTACTGGCTTACAAACAGCTGCCAGAACAGAGTGCTGAAAAAGAAAGGGAGGGAAATGTGAGAAAGCATAGAGAACCAAGGTACAATTTGCGATGCATACAGTATTTGCCACACCGACTAACAGCGCTATTTACTCAAATATTTCCCCTCCCAAATTGGATACAGTATTATTGCCTGCATGGATAGGACATTAAGCCAATCATTATAGATAGAATGAGATTCCAGAAATTGGCGGGCCATTTGCAGACCCATCTTTGTTCACGGAACAGTGGCGAGGCATTCTTCAAGTGTGCGCGCGATTGCCCACCTGCAAAGTACATTCGAGATGTCTTGGCATATGCAGACCTGCGCGGGACTCGCCCGTCTCCCCTCGCGAGAAGGGTAGGACAGGTGCACATACTTTGTAGAATGAAATTGAACTCTGTCAAAACACCAGAGCTCTGGATGACAGGTTACAGTGTGCACAGAGGCGTTCTGCTAGATATTAAAGCGAAGCTTTCTATGCCTCCTCCCTTTTAATTTCCAATTCTGCTGCTGCTGCTGTCACTGCCTTGCCAGCCGCGGCGGTGGGTGGTTTCAGAGCGTGCATAATGTACATGAGAGGGACTCAGGGAAGGCGTGTGCGAGCCCTTTTAGCGAGAACTTCTTGGGCATCGCTACAGTACTCTCTGGACCCCTTTGGCCGTCATAATGCCCACTGAAACACCCTGGTCATCGACACAATGCCACCTGGAAGACTAACGACGAGACAAGAGAATGTTTAAAGCCAACACCCAGACGAACTGGGTAAATAATGCCACTTTTCGCACGTGGATCACTGACTCAGGGCATGCAGAGACGCAAAGCCGCACTAAAGCACCGCAGCGTCAAGACGACAACACGCAAACGGCTGTTCGGCAAATCAACGCTTCAGCCCCGTTGCGATGCGCTCGTGTAAGGGAATTAGAGCGTTAACTTTCACGTAAGCTACGAAAAATGGCGTGCAACAGCGCCTCGTGCAAGCACGTCTTTCTGTATTATAACATTCAACATCACATCACGACTGTGGTAGGCCGTCAACATCATCGCCAAATATCGTCAGTGAACGCAAATAGAACAGCAAGCTGCGCTTATGTCGATTCCCACAGTGCGTGGGATCTGCCTCTGTTGTTTATAATAATAATAATAATAATAATAATAATAATAATAATAATAATAATAATAATAATAATAATAATAATAATAATAATAATTGCTTAGAGGTAGCGTAAAATAAATAGTCTCGAAAGTAATATACACACGTAGTTTAAGAGAATATATGTATTTATGCTTTGAAAACGAAACCGAAATTGAAATATCTTCCACCGACGGGTGTCGCCGCGATCGCTGCTGAGTCTCGCGGCGGGCCGCCGGGTGCACATGTGTGTGTTCTCCGTGACAGTCTTGAAGTTGTGAGTAATTAGATTGTTTTTCGCTACGTTTAGGTTCCACCACCTCGTTGTTTTCGTGTACTTTCGTGCTCATCGACGCGAAGGGAGCATCCGGACTGAAGGCGACGCGATTATTCGTGAGAAAGAAAGGCAGTAGCGGCCTGCGACATCGGCGTTTCTTTGTGACAGTGTGTTTACTATGCCTACGACGGCCGTCATTCGTGGCCAACGAGAAAACATCTTCCATTCGGCCTGACCAGTGATGAAGTGGACTTTTTTTTTCGGCGGAATCCATCGTCAACATCGCCCGGAATCCATCGTCAACATCGTCCATCCACTACGTAAACGAAATGGCGTGCCCAGAGTACACGTCGTGACAGCGCTCCGCCTTCAAACCGAGGGCCTTTTGCAAGGCGGATGGACGGCTCATATAAAAGGTGCGTACGTGGTCACATTCAGCGTCGCGTTTTTATGGTGCGTCATTGTGGTAGTAATTTTCGCGTAATTTCTTTAAAGGACAGCACAAGGTGTGTTGGATGCGAGTGTAGTATGTGTACTTCAGGTGGAGCCTACGGGTACCGAACGTGAAAAAGAAATGAAAATATATCGGATGTTTCATTGTTCGTGTGTCCTCAACTAATTGTGACAGCACATAGAGTTGTAGAGAATTAAGTACTGCTACGCGTCAGTATACGGCGCAGGCAGGTAAATAATACTTTGGTTTGGCTAATTCATTCTGTTGCTAAAGATGGGCGCATACTTATACCGGTTTCACCGGTATAAGTTATGCCGGCCACTTTCGATCACGATTGAGCCTGTTCTGGATCGAAATTTTCGACTGCGATTGGCTACCGTCCGCAGATTCAGCAAGGAAGCCAAACGTGATCAGAAATTCGATCCCAGTCAGGATCGATCGCGGCCAAAAGTGTGCAGTGGGACAACCGTATTAAATGTCGCTTGTGTACTTGCACTCGTTTTTTTTTTTCCCCAGGTCACGTGGTAGGTAATGGTGCAGGTAGCTGGCAATGCTTGTGCTTTCATCGCTAGAACTAATACAAAAGAACCACAACCATCCCGGCTATGTGGCTATCCTTCGTTTTCAGTTGGACTCGTTTGTTCTAGAAGCTTTCGTGCCGTTGCGGATGAACGCGTGGTTGCGCTATTTGTTTATGAATTTATCTTTGTGTAAATAAGTACACCGAGCCTAATCATGTTTTTTCTTGACCTTGAACTCGTTTTTTGGTTTCACGCACGCATGCTTATTACTGCTACTATTTGTTTTCTTGTTGTACGACTGAACCCTGCCTAAGGTGTCCTGTCAGTGGTCGACAGTATTTCTGAAATGAACTGCACTGAACATCCTACGGCTATTCTACGTTTCACTGCCTTATTCTAATGTCTAGTTATAAAGCGCATGGTTATTGTAACTATTCTTGGCTTGTATATATGTATGTATTAAGCTGGTAAATGCTTAATTGTGTTTGCAGTTTTGAGAGGTTCTTTTATTAAGTGGTCAATCTCGAGTGGTATTAATGGTGAGTTGTTTTCTTGTGCCCATGCAGTTAGTCAGCATGAAGCAATTGCATGGGAACCGGCTGATTGTCTTGGGCCTACACATTGCTCAAAAGACAGGGAAGATGTCTGAGCCGACAGGTATACTTTTTTCATCACAATTGGCCTACATATTTTTTCCACTGGAGGATGAAGACCTCTCCCAGTGAGCTCCAATTACCTCTGCCTTGCGCTAGCTGATTCGAAGTGAAGCCTGCAAATTTCCTGACTTCATCATACAGTCTAATTCTCTACCGTCCTTGACTACCCTTCTCTTCCCTTGGCATCCGTTCTGTAACTCGAATGTGCCACCAGTTATCTGCCCCATGCATTACATGGTTGAAGAAGGCACTTGGGCTAGTTGGTGCTCATTGCAGACTTGAAACATCAATAACTAGCGTGAAAAAGACGACAACATCAAGAAGCACATAAGGCAGAACTCTAGACTTCAACTGAAATTTTTGCTGCACAGAAACATGGGATGCACAGAATGTTGACCGATGGAAACAACACAGGAGCTATCGGAACAAATTGATGAACAGGTTAATTTCACATACGAACACTCTTGGTAAGAGCCAGGGACGGCTGCTCACACACCTGTTCCCCACTTTCTTTATGCAAAATGGTTCGTATATTTCCCTATGAACCTGCTTCTGGAGCTGCCTGAGCGCATGATTGCTTTGAAACTGCTCGGTGCATGAGCATGTATGGCGATAATTGGCCAGGTAGCCACTAAGGCACTGAAAGCAGCCCTATGTTCCCTCAAGTCAAACAGGTCGGTGTTTAAAAGACTGCTTCGGGGAACCAAGATAGGGCAGCTGTCAGTGGCTAGTGGCCATCTGGCCAATCATTGCTGTAGGTGCTCATGCACTGAGCAGTTTCAAAGCGCTCATCTGCCCATGCGGCTCTAGAGGCAGGTCGACATTAAAATATTCGAAGCACTTTGCATGAAAAAGTGGGTGATAGGTGTGTAAGCACCCCTTCCCTGGCTCTCACCGAAAAGAGTGTTTGTATGTCGAAATGAACCTATCCATCAATTTGCTCCGATACCTCCTTTGTCAGACAGGGAAAGGGAAAGATGAATGTTGCTTCCATCCGTCGAGGTCGCATCCCCTGAATCCTATGTTTCTGTGTAGCCAAAATTTCATTTGAAGCCTAGAGCTCTGTCGTGTGTGCTTCTAGCTGTCGTCCGTTGTTTTTTTCACGCTAGTTAATGATGTCTCAAGTCTGCACTACATGGCCTGACCAGCTCCCTTCTTTACTCGTTATGTCAGCTAGGATATCAGCTCCTTCGTCTGCTTTCTGAACGACGCTGCTCGCTTCCTGTTTCTGCTGCCATCAGGACGGGAGTGGACATGACAAATGAAATTGAGTGTCATTTAGACAAAGGAGCAGTGAGACTTCCTGTGCTTTACCTTTTGTTGTACATAAATGTTGAAATTGCACCAACACATCTTTTTCCACCTTGTGATTTTCCCATAGCTGTGACAAATGAATATATAGGCTTTAAGAAACTAGATATGCAGTTTGCCTAAGAAAAAGAATACTTTTGCACTTAAAGGTAATGTGTATGATGCTCTAACTCCTTTGATGCATGTGCCTTGAGAGGTGTTGATGTTGTTCATTTCTTTCAGTAAGCTTTACTTGATGGGTATGACTTTGTATAAAGAAATAAGTTCTGAAGAAACCATAATACCTGACAGGCAGAATTATCGAGGTTGAGAGCCAAGTTTACTTTCATGACATTTTTTTCAGGCTGTACTAGTTGACCCATGATGTTCAACAGTGCGGACTTGTACAAAGGACGTCGAAAGTGGCGAGAAATGGAGACAAATGCTATCGCCTCTTTCTCCATCCTTTGTCGAGTTCACATTGTCGAACGTCATCGACCAATACCAACTAGCCCGTTTGCGTATCTGTACTAGTTGAGCCATTTCTACTATGGTACTGTAAACCGAATGTGATAAATTCAAGATTGGTGCCTTTTCTATCTTTCTACAAGTGTTTCATATTGAGGCATATTGAGTTTAAGGCATTATGGTTGATGTCATGTTTTGACACAACCATAACCTCATAAGGTGTCTTCATGCATGCGAAAAGTGCCTCTTGTACAAGTTGCATGCTGGCCTGATATGGAGAACAAACCTGGCAGGAGGTAGAGCACATGTTGTATTGTAAACAAGACGCACGATTGCATTTACTTGGCAGTTATCGCAATGTTTTCTGAGATTTACCTGCAGGAACATTAGTTATCTCAGCTGCTAAGGGCACTGGTAAAGACATATCACTAGACACTGGGAGCAGAAAGAAAATCTGATTTTGCAGTACTATTGAAGTCATGCAACATTATGTCTAACCAAACTGGCAGGGATGCTAGCTGTTAAAAAGAAAGGGCTGATTTCAAGAAAATTTTGCATTCCTAAATGTGTAAGTGAAATGCTCTATGCTTATAAGCTACAAAATATTTCCAGGATAATCATGCTAGTTACACTGGCCATTTGCTAATTCAGTAAGGTTCACTGAAGCTTGTTTTAAATTTCAGTGTCTTTATCCAGGGTGATGATTTTAAGTTTTGTGGAATTTTTAAGTATAACCTGTTGCATATAGCATAATTCTAGTCCTTGAGCAGGAATATTCAAACAGGCAGACCTATCTTGCACGAAAAATCGAAACACATGTTCAACGAATTAACGAAAATCTATTAATTAGCTTTTCAATTAATTACTTCATGGCACATATAAACAAAAAGAAAGTGGCTTAACCGAGGGGCCAATGTTTATTAATTTTATCCTAAGAAGCCAGCAAACACTACCAAGGACAACTTAGGGTAAATTACTTGTGATTAGTAAATGAAATAAAGAAATTATAGATTACTGAAAATGAAAGTGGATGAAAAAACAACTTGCCACAGGTGGGGAACGAACCCACGTCTTCGCATTACGCGTGCGATGCTTTACCAATTGAACTACAACAGGGGCCTTTTCCCCAACCACTTTCTTCGGTATTTATGTTTCCTAGTAGAACTCTAGGAGTGTTTGCCAGTGCCACCACATATATGAAGCACATATTGTAATTTACAAATCCTAGCCAGTGAGATTACAAGATGCATCCACTTTGGAATTGATTTCCAGAATGACGCCAGTTTGGAGATATGGGCCCTCAAACTTGCCGTAAAAATGCACTGTTGTTCCACTTACTTTTTAACAAAATGTGCTTTTATGCACTGATGCAAAAAGTAACTGGAACACCCTTGTGTAGTGTTCTTTATCAGGGAATTATTCCTAAACTGGTGTCATCCTGGAAGTTCAAGTGCACACGTCTTCCAAGCTCACTGGCTACAATTCGTAAATTGCAATATGCGCAGTAAAATAATTAGTTACGAGGTGAATAGTGAATTTTTTTAATTAGTCGAACATGTGTTTCAATTTCTTATGCTAGTGATGTCCACCTCTTCAAATAATCTAGCTCAAGGACAAGAATTATTCCATCTGCCACAGGAAATTTTTTAAAACTCCATAAAACTTAAAAATGATCACCCTGTACTATGCTACTACAGTGCTAAACAGCCAGCAGCCTAATCATCACATTTAAGAATGCCGTAACAACACTGACAAGTGCACTAAAGTTTTCTGCGCTTCACAGATGAAAGATGTTGGCTATTAGAATGTTTGATCTTAGTGTAACTCACAATCAGATAACCAGCAAGATCAAGTGAAAGCAGATGACAAACTTCATACATGAAAGGCTTTAACTGTGCTTTGATTAAAATAGCTAAACTTCTGTTAAGCATGATGCATTCACTGTGTTGTTCCAGTTCAAAGCATCTAAATGATCAGATGCTAAAGAGTTCTTGCTTGGAAGATCTTTAGTGAAAACCTCTGTAATAAACATACCAGAAGGATTATGTGCTTGCTTAGTGGAGATGTCTAAGATGATGTTAAAAGGTGTAGGTAGGGCTTCTAGTAGAGATGCCAAATAGTTCTGAGAGAGGGGTTGTTACCAGCCACTGTGTAGGTCATAGATTAAGAAAAAAATAAAGGTCAGCTTAGTGATGCTTAGTATAGTGATGCTTGCATTGTTTGTGATAGTGAGTATAGTGATGCTTGCATTGTTTGCCTGGAAAATCTGAAGAACAGCATCGTTTGTGTCTCTTGTTAAAGGAGCAGGCTTCTGTGAAAATGCTGATTTCTATTCCTATAAATAATGTATATTCCTGAGGAGGCAGGCAAAACAACAATGCCATCTGTTATAATAACCGATGAATGTAAGGTCATTGTATAGGCATAAACCCTGCGAATTTGTTTTTGCCTTGTGGCCACCACCTCCTGTGAACTAATTGGCATTTGGCAGTTGGCATTTAAACTATTGGTTTTGGGAACAAGGCATTAATGTCAAAGTACCTCTTGATGGTTACCCTGCAATGCATAGCAAAGCATATGGCTGCACCTTATTTTCAATATAACTTGCTTGTAGGGAAAAGTTGCAGTGAGATGATGTGGCTTCTCATTGTAAACTTATTGCATAAGAAAGGATTGATATATTTGTAAGCAAATTATTGGACCCAACACGAGCATCTTTATTTGTGCACATTCCAAATTGTAGTTTTGGGTCAGATGTCACACACGAAAACAAACTGCCCAGCGTTATTGCTGTAATATGAAGGCGGTTAAGGAAATAATGCCTCCAAACACACTACTTTGCCAGTAGTACTGCAAACATTTCGGCTCTTTATCATTAATGCACTGATGTTTATGCTATAGAATGTCACTTGCCCCATCTTCCTATCTCTTTGCGTTCCAAAGTAATCGATCAATGCATGGCATCCAGTGGTGATGTCCGCTTGAAACAGCGGGCTGTAATTGAATTTCTCACTGCGGAAGGTTCTACGCCCTTCAACATTCATTGCCGTCTAAAAGCAGTTTACGGGGATGCCTGTGTTGAAGTCAGCATTGTGCGGAGGTGGGCAAGGACTGTGAAACATCAAAATCCAGCCGCATCAAACGTCCAGGATCAGCACCGAACTGGACGGCCTGCAACGGCTTCTGATGAGGATCATCAACATCAGGCAGACGAGTTGAATCGGGTCAATCGCAGGATCAAGCAACACCAGATTGCAAAAACACTTGCCATTTCTATTGGTTCAGTGAACCAGATAATTAAGAAACTCCTGGGTTACAGAAGATTTTAACTTGTTGGCTATGCTTAAACTTTTTCATGTCAGTCTTCAGTTGCCGTGGCACCCAACAAGCGCAAGTCTTCTTGTAACGCAGGTCTTTAATGATGTGGTTCACTGAGCCAATGGAAATAGCGAGTGTTATTGCAATCTGGTGTTGCTTGATCCTGCGATTGCCCTGAGTCAACTTATCTGCCTGATGTTCATGACCTTCATCAGAAGCCATTGTGGGCCGTCCATTTCGGTGCTGATCCTGGAGATTTGATGCGGCAGGATTTTGGTCTTTCACAGTCCTTACCCACCTCTGCACAGTGCTGACGTCAACACAGGCATCCCCGTAAACTGCAGTCAGATGGCGATGAATGTTGATATGCGCACAACCTTCCACAGTCAGAATTCAATTACAGCCTGCTGTTTCAACTGGACGTCACCACTGGATGCCATGAATTGCTCGATTACTCTGGAACGAGAAGAGATAGGAAGGTGAGGCGACATTCGATAGCATAAACATAAGTGCATCAATGATAAAGAGTTCAAAATGTTTGCAGTAATATTGGCAAAGTAGTGGGCTTGGAGGCAGTAATTTCTGAATTGCCCTCATATAATTGTGTAGCCTCTCTCTCCTACATTCATGATTTGGCAGAATGAATGCCTTATTCTTTCGAAATAACGATTTCTTGGAAGTAAGCACCATCTGGGCTTGTTTTCTTTATCCTGGTCTTCATGTGATCTTGACAAGCGCTGCTTGTCACACGAAACATGACAAGCGCTGCTTGTCATGTTTCGTGTACTTTTCCTGACATTAAATTGCAACAAATGATTTTGCAGGTAGAAAACAAGCAGATGGCTACAGCGATCAATGAAGAAATGGCTTCATCTATGATGGCTCTCCTTAGGACATTGGAATGGAGCTACACAAAGGCATCACCAGCCTCGCCTGTTCCCTGGAACATTGGTTTGAATAAGACTGTTCTTCAGTGTAGAACGACCACAAGACTTGTCACCACATACAAGGCGTAGTGCAAGCTCTAAATATTGTACAGGTGGCTAGAATAAATGACCCTCCATGCAGTCACTCTTCCTGTATCTGTGGTAAATGGACCATTTCACGCAGGACACTCACACGTGATTATGTGTTTTCTTCAAAGTTGCTATGCCATGCATTTGGAAACACATTACCTATTGTATGCACACTGTACATAACATTTTTGTGTGCTAGCCTGACTGTAGACTTGCGAAACAAACAATGAAGTGCATGTGTACCCGCTTCAACATGCTGTACTTCAACACCCTTATAGCAAGGGCTATTATATTGCTCATTACACCCGATAGCTGAAGGGGTAATATATTCCCGAACACACCCTTACACCCCATGGGTCGAAGGGTAATATGTTGTTCAAAGCACCCTCAAGGGATAGGGTGTTATTGGAATATAGAATAACCATCATAAGGGTGTAATTGCCTATGAAACCCAGCTTTTTCTAGGGTGCTAGGGGGTTAGTTATAGACACTCAAAAAAACCCTTAGGGGTGTAAATTATTTTACAGTGTGTCCCCTTACCCCGAACCAAGATGCACCCAGTCGGCAGGTACCGAGAAGTGTTGCCGTCGACGGCACCACTATAGGCTTCTCGATGCCTACCAATTTGGAGACATCCACTGCCACGGAAACCGTAACTGTCCCGTTCAAGCCAGAGATCTAGCTAACGGAATACGTTGCGGCCCGCGCCTTGTTTACTAGCCATATATTCCCGCACACTGCAACACGGTTACGGCAGTGCCATGGAGCTCTCGCAGCATATAGTCGCATACGACTAGCGCGTGCGTGAATCCGGGCACAAACGGAAGCAAGCTATTCGTGTCCATCCCACGTCGCGTGACAACTGCAGGAGGTGTGACAGAGCACTGAGGGAAAAAAAGCTTTTCTCTCGTGAATCTAAGCCATGGTATTCCGCGCAGACCTTTCGTTTTTGCAGCCAGTGCCAGCTTTGACGAGCGTTCACCGCTTTGGAAGCCTGTCATATCGCTCTTGCGACGATACGTAAATAACATAATTATAGTATTACATTTGTTACTGCGACTATAAAATAACATGTGGAATATAAGAAGAGTGAATGGAATTAAAATCACGGAAGAAAGAAGCGAGATAAATGCTTCACTGGACCATTTTCGCAGTGAGAGGAAATAAAGTTAATTGTAACTAGTGGCAGATCCAGTTACTTCTCTCCCGTTCCCCATGAATGAAGCCGGTGTTTCAAATAAAGCTTCTTCAAGTGGCTTGTCCCAGATAAAAACAAAGCTCGTTCAGGATAACATGTCTGGAATATATACGCAACCTATGTGGAACCAGGTTAAGAGTGCACCAAAGTACAAGCCCGGGCCCGGCCTGGGCCCGGCCCGAGCCCTTGTAGTGCTCCAAGCCACATAATGTACTTCGACTCGTCCGCTGCACTCGTGCTAAGCTTGCGATGAAAGTACAATGGGTATACCACGTGCCTGATCGACGGCTTCTTGACGCAGGTTCCTTCCTGGGAACAAGTCGAAGATCAACACCATGGCCATGCAGGGCTTTGGCAGCGGCCCCCGCAACTGCATCGGAATGCGATTCGCCCACATGGAGCTGCGGTACACGTTCGCGCACATACTGCGGAAATACCGGCTCGAGAAGACAGAAAACAGCGAGAAGGTGGGTGCGAAACAGTGCGCCAACAGGAACTGTTCCCTCATTGGCATGCGCTTGCGCTTCACCATACTTGATCGATCAGCTAGCAGTTATGCATGATCTTCGCCTGACTGGAGAGAAGAAAGAAAAGTGAAAGCATTTCTTTTTGCTTATTTTTTTTCCGGTATTGCCTTTTTTTGTGTATTTTTTTTCGTTTCTTGGTCTATCCCCATTTATGAGCGCGTGCCAAAATTACAGATCATCGCGATCATCGTTACAACCTTAGGGGATAAGCACACCAGATCGAAAGCAGTAAGCTCGCAGATTGCTTCCTCGGAAATATACCTGCGTTTTTCCAGCGGCAAAAAAAAAAAAATTACCCTACTAATGCAGAAAATGATTGCCGAACTTCAGAGTGCGGCTTCACATATTTCGAGATGGGTTCAGGTATTTAGGATTTTTTTTTCTGTACAAGAAACAGGTTTGAACTCTCCTTTATCTGTGGAATTAATGCAGCGTCATTTATGTTTTAATAATGATCAATCAAATCACAGCCAGCCCATGGTAAAATCGGTGACATCACAGGTCACAGGGAATTCGAGGTCGCAACGCCGCCCGACACTCCCCTTTTGTGCCGTCGTGTGGCGAACCAACCAAGCTCCACTCTCACTAGTTGCTATTTTGTGTTTATACTATTTCATGTGTCGGATCTACCAGTCTAGTCTGACTGAGTGGTTCTCTTTGGAATCATCATAAGAAGAAGCAGTAGGCTTCGCATTCGCTCCATGACTGATTGACTGATTAATTCATTGATTCGTTATTTCGTTTATTCGTTCAGTGCGGCTAATAATTCTGACCTCATACCACTCCTCTGCTGACCCCTATAGTCCGTAAACTTAAGCAGCAGCGGCGTCTTTGCCGCCTGATGCGTGAGAGGCGTCTGCAGAACGGATGTGCAGGCCTTAAAGGGACACTAAACGCAAATACTAAGTCGGCGTGGACTGTTTAAATACCATTCCCGAAACCTCGTAACGCTTGTTTCGGGCCAAGAAAAGACTTAGTTTACGAGAAAATTGCACCTGAAGCGTCCGAATATCTTTTTTTTTTTTTTGGAATTCAAATTTCCCGCCACCCAACAGGGGGAGACCATGGTGTCGTTTCATACGCCATCACCAGCCTTCTCTGTTGTCGGTGAGTAAAATGGCGCCCGACAGACGGCGGTACCGAGCCAAGACAGAGCGACGGATTCGCCGCTGCAGCTGCTTTTTGGTCAAGTGGCGTAGACCGTTCAGGCATCCCACGACATCACATGGAAGTTGAATTCTCTGCTACGTGCACTTTGTGCCAGTTTCGCGAGCCAGCAAAACCAGCGCAGAACTACGCGATAACGTCGGGGTGCATAGTCAAGTGAAAACTAAACCTTTCGACCACCCGCGTCGTTGTCCCTCATAATTTCAATGAGTTCTTTTTTCTAAAAATGAAGGTGAACTAGAAGAAGCATTTTGTTTCATCTTATGATACAATACAAGCATGTCTCTTTTTTTTTTGCAACTAGTGATTGAGTGTAGTGACGGAATTTAACTGAGGAGTGCTTTCGTCACCGGGCAAATACTTGAATATCCCGGAGGAGTCTCTAATCATGTCCTGCATTTACCTCGATTTCTCGATTATTAAGGTTCTGTTCGCGATAATATTGAGAGGTTCTCGAGCACTAATCTATCACTTTAGCTTGACTTAATATTTGCCTTTAGTGTCCCTTTAAAGTACACACTAAAGAAAAAAAACGATGCAGCTGCACAAGTAAATTACCCTTCTGTACTATGCAAGAAAAGAAGGAACGAAAAAAGACAATCTAACCGTTAGTGGAACTTTGTTAAATCAGAAAAGACATGAAAGGGAGGGACGAGTAGAGACGCCGCCTTGAGGTTCGCGAGCAGCGTGCCGTCACGTGTTTTGATGGTATCGGCCTAGTAAATTTTTTATCTGCAGAGATGGACTGTATTGTATTCTAGGGAATCCGAATTTGGATTCGTAACAAGTTTCATGAACTGCGCCCTCAGCGACCCGTATACCACTGTAAAATAATTTACACCCTAAAAAGGGAAATAGGGTGTAAATGTGTCTATAACTCACACCCTTAGGATGTCCATTATATAGAAAACACCCTAAGAGTGGGAGTTATAGACACACTTACACCCTATTTCACTTTTAGGGTGTAAATTATTTTACAGTGTATGGGAAAAGAATTCTGTCGAATCCGCGGCGTCACACTGACGCACTGGCGCTGGTGTGTCGACGCGAAATTTTAAGAAAGAAAATGAAAAGAAATAGAAGGTTCTTTTTTCGCTTTATTTTATCTTCTATTAATCAATCTGTGGCTTCGAAATTACGGATAATAATGTTTTGTAAGAACAATTCATCAGTCTAAAGTTTAAACTATTATATCTTTTTTTTCAGTTTCCCTTTATATAGCGGGCATGCGCAAACTATACAAAACTATTGACAACTGGGCGTGTTGTTGTTGACTCGATAATTTTGTATGAAAAGTGCAGGGAAAAGTGTTCTAGAACGTTAACGCTCCGGTAATATTGATAGCGCTGCATTTTTGCATCCATTTGGTTTCCATCCCCTCCTTCTGCACTGGGCCGTTGCATCCAGGTATCGACGCCAACAGGAGAGGTAGTGATGCGCGCTTACGCGTGGAAGAAAGTCACAAATATTAAAGAAAAAAGAAGCAAACGTTGAACAACCTAAGCTAAGACAAATTGCCAGACGATCAGAATGTTCTGCGCATTGTTTAGATGATGTTAAAAAGGACGGAATATTGTGTACTCTTCTAGTCCTTTTTTTTTTCCTTCCTGTGGCCAGCGTACATTTCCATATGCCATGTCGTGTACAGCGTGAAACAAAACATATCATCGTGATTTCTTTTCTTTTTTTTTTCAGAACCCGCCGAACATTGAGATGAACCCGATCATACTAAAAATCAAGAACGGCGTCAAGGTCAGGGCCGTGCCACTGTGATAACCATTCACTCGACACCTGCGACGTGCCTATGAGAACGCTGCATTTCCGCTCGTTTCAAACCTTCGCGGGGCTTGTACTTCAAGTACGAAGAACTGGATTTTATCCCGCGTGCGACCAAAGCGCCGCATAACTTTCTCCGTACGAACTAACAACACTTTCGTGAAGCACGTGCCAAAACTGTGATATTTGAGCCAGAGCGTTTAAAAAATGCTCGCTTTGTGCCAAGTACAACACGTGAGTAATTTACAAGTGTTCAATAAAAAAAAATTATTGTCTAAATGGTAGTGTGCGTGTGACATTATCTCGCCGTAAAATAACTTCTCGCATAACGGCGTCGTGAGTACAGCACATGTGTGCGGGCGCGCGTGTGTGTGTGTGTGTGTGTGTCGTTCTTTGAGCGTTTCGTCTGAGCGCCTGCTGGTCTTCCAAAATTTGAACTATACACTACTCCAACCGCCTCAACTGTCTGCCCTATGGATATGAGAGCCCCAGTGTTGTTTTCGATATGCACGACTGTTATACCCGGGTCTGCGCGCGCGTTTATTAGATGCAACAAAACCAGCGTCGGAATCCGCATAAAGTTGAATTACGTTCTTTTATTTTGCTTTCTTTTTCCTTTTTCTTTCCTAGTGCCATATAGCAAGCGTCACCTCTGAGATCAGAAAGACAGCAACGCGTAGAACAAATGGCATTAGAAAAGGAGACATGAGCGCTTTGTGCGTTGCTTTGCATCATGTCGATTATTTCACGTATAGGGTTGTTTAATTGTTTTAAAAGATGGAAGGTTTCAAATCTTATGGCGGTGAGAACGCGATAGTATTTCAGCATTGTGATTCACTTTGACACGATTCAAAAATTTGTGCCACGTTGTGTTTGGTGTGGCTAGAGCTGCGACCGTTTGCGGTAATTCTGGTTCTACGTAATAAACGAGAAGAAAGAAGAGTAACCGAGGGGCCTGATTTTTATTAGTCATATTATAAGAAGCCAACAAACACTGACACCATAACCTTCGCACAACCTTCACGAAATGCTAAGGTTGTGCGAAGGTTGTGGGATCGTTCCCCACCTGCGGCAAGTTTTTTCCCCCAACCCGCCGTTGTTGCTCAGTGGCTATGGTGTTGAGCTGCTGAGCACGATGTCGCGGGATCGAATCCCGGCCACGGCGGCCGCATTTCGATGGGAGCGAAATGCGAAAACACCCGTGTACTTAGATTTAGGTGAACGTTAAAGAACCCCAGGTGGTCAAAATTTCCGGAGTCCTCCACTACGGCGTGCCTCATAATCAGAAAGTGGTTTTGGCACGTAAAACCCCATAATGTCAATGTAATGTCAATGTTTTTTCCCCCACTTTCATTTCCATTAATTTATCGTTTCTTTATTTCATTTATTAAGCACAAGTGAATTCCCCTATGTTGTCCTTGGTGTCAGTGTTTGTTGGCTTCTTATGATATGGTTCCCCTTAGGTGATTCGCTTTCCAAGACTGCGGAGAGACAGTGCAATGTACGCAGTATACGGTGCGTATTACTTTCAAATTTCGTGTCGATAAATTTCACGTGACGTCAGAGGATGCTGCTTCTCACCGCCGCGCCGCGCTAGTACGCGAACGTGTCGGCCACGAGGGCATCCGTGGAATAATCACGCGCGCATTGTTTCGCTTTCTGACGGGGGCCATTTTTCACCGGCTTATCGTTGCTATCGATTCGCCCTCGGCTCAAGACGCGCTGGACATGGTGTCACATGTCTCTCGTTTGCGCGACACCTCAACGTGCTACTACAGTACAACAAGATAAAGGCTACGATGGCGCCAATGAAAACTATAAACGACATTACAGGTTCGGATTTCCAAGCTGCCACACGGACCATGTATTATATTTTATGCAAAAGGCTTGATTTTTTTTTTTTTTTTTTTTTTGCAACGGGCATATGTTTATGGAGCCCAATGTAGAAGACATACCTGAACTTACTGAATGTCCCGAACAGTGGATTTTTCTCAAGTATTGAAACAATGATTTTGACGTGTATTTTTCTTGTTATCTTTTTAGACGTTTTCAAAACGACTATTGTTCATTTTCGATAAAAAATATTGGCATACCAATTGAAAAAGGCTTGTGTTGATTAATGCTTATTTCTTCAACTACTCAGTTGAGTGGCTAAGGACACCAATGCTGCTCTTCCTGGCTTTTTCTTTTTCTTCCTTTCTTTCTCTGTTTTGCATTTCTTTTATTGCATAAGTAGCAGTTTTAGGTAGATGGGCAATAGTATCTAAGGGGTGATTAGAGTGGAATTTTGCGGAATTCTAAAAGATTGTCTGTGGCAGATAGCATAATTCTGGTCTTAGAGCTGGATTATTCGAAGAGGTGGACATTACTAGCACGAGAAATCGAAACGCATATTCATCTAACTAAGAAAACTTCACTAATTATTTAATATATTACTTTACGATCCATGTATCAATTTACGAATTGTAGCAGGTGAGCTTCCAAGACGCATCCACTTGAAATGAACCTTCAGGATGACACCAGTTTCGAGATATTATTTCCCAAAGTGTGGGACGGAATACATGGGCGTTCCAGTTACTTTTGTACTTCAATGCCTAAAATAGTTTTTTGTTAAAAAATGAAGTGGAACAACCGTGCATTCTTGCGGCGACATTGATGGAGTATATCCGCAAACCGTTGTCATTTTGGAAATTCACTCCAAGTGGACGCCTTGTAAATTCACCGGCTACAACTTGAAAATTGCAATATGCGCCGCAAAGTAGGTAATTCAAAATGTAATTAGCGTATTTTTATTCATTCATTGGATATGCCTTTCGATTTCTTGTGAAAGTAATGTCCACCTCTCCGAATAATCGAGCTCCAGGACTACAATTATGTTAGCTACAACAGGCAATTTGTTTTTTTTTTTTAATTTCGTAAAACTTGAAAATTATCTCCCCGTATACGTAACCAGCCCGCCAAGTGGCCGCACTTCTTCAATCGAGAGACACGGCTTGGCGATTATCCAAAGAACGTTATGCATCCATGCCATGTGTACAGTGAGAACTGTACACGGAACACAGCGTCAACACTCTGTGGACAAAAGGGCCGTGTTACAGGGCTGATGTTACGAAACATTTTAACGTTGCTGGCATAACTATGAACTTTGTATTTAATTAGTCAACCTTCGTTATCGCTCCATTTTCTCGCGTTATACTATGTTCATGGTATATCGGTATCCCCGGTATTCTGAACAATCTATATTAATTGAAAATAAGCAAAACGATATAGGTGCTGTTCAGGCCAAGTTGTTGTTCAGGCCAGTATATTATACTCATGCGAGCGCTCCGGAACATTACGAATCCGTTTTCTGGAAGGTGAGCGATTTAGCCTACGATCCTTTGAAAACCATAAAAGACACTTAGATTAAATTTAATAAATATGTGGGGAACATTATGGACAACGTGCAATAATATTTCTTGAAATAACAGATATATAGTTATTATCAGGCCTGTCAAAGTCAATAAGGGCATGTGGGACATGGCACGGTAGATTTGGCGAGCTAATGCATTAGTCACTACCTACAATTCGTAGATTTAAATTTTTGCTGTAAACGAATTGATTAAATAGTTAATCAGCGTAATTATGTTAATTATTCTGTTAATAATTTTGTTTTCTCGTAGAAATCATGACCGGCTCACCGAGTAAATTAGTTCAAGGGTTAGAATTGTGCGACCTGCCACAAGCAATTTTCAATATTTTGGTGCAGCTAAAAAACGCACCCCGCATTATTGTGGTGCAGAATCATGCGTGCCTGTTTCTACCATTTTGGTCTCTCGGACGCTTCAGGACCACCGCGTAGAACTTACATTCACAGTTTTACCTTCAGGTAAAAATTCTGGGTGCACAGTTTCACGGCAATAGAAAAACATCCTAGATATTACATTGATCATTGCTTTGTCCTTCCACGTGTTTCCTTTCTTTTCTCTTTTTTTTTTCTGCCTTGCTAAATTTTTTTTTTTCTATTCCTTTATTTTGCGACTTCAGCTCGATTCGTGAACCGAAGTTTCGTAGCCGGATGGCGTCCCTTTGCAACCATTCTTCGCTGTCCTCTGCATTTTTCCAATCAGTGCAGTCTCTTAGGTTGCGACTTCGCCAAACCAATTATGCTTCTGCTATCATTTTAACAGTCATTCGGTGGTCATTGATCACAACAGAACGTACACGATCAATGTTTTCATCGTCGCACAATCTCTTCATCCTGATCTTCGGGCCGTCAGCTGATAGTAATCAGCCTGCTTTGAACAGCGATCGCGGATTCCTCTCAAGGAACCTGAGCGACCATGGTAATCATCCTAAAGTCGCTGTTATAGATATAATGTATACCTACTGCAATACTTAACAACACGACTCACCATTCTCGAGACCCTTGCAAGACGATCGCACCGGGACAGCTCATTCATCAGTCCTTGGTAAGCCTCTGCGGCAGAGGCGTCCAGTAGCCGCTTACGACTGATAGAAGGGCGGGAAGTAGCAAAACGCTAGCGTGACCTCACGTGCAAAGTGTCACGGCAGCTCACCTACAATCCTGGACAAGCTAACCTGAAATGACGGAGCGACAACCGAGAACTACCGGTGGCGCCACGCAACCACGAGAACGTGAACCAACAACGAGATAAATACCGCCACGTTGTTATGCAGTATCCAAACTATAGAGTGACCTCGGATACTAGTTCCCTCTATACAAAAAATAACATGCCCTTCGTCAATCGGGACGCGAGAGACATTTTAGCTTCTTGGCGAAGGTGCAGCCTGTCAAGTGCCGATCCCGGTTCGATTCTTCAGCTTGCAGTTGATGTTATACCCACATTTATTCTACTGTGGCTCTTGTGTCATGTCATTCTAGCAATAACGTTGCTTCTCAATTATTAGTTATCGCCATTGTCGCTAGGGAAACGCATTCTCGACAAGCAAGATAAAGAAATAAAGCGCGAGGCAACAAACGGCTGGTCGATCATGCTGACGCCGGCGCAGCTGTCCGCACTCTCTTAGCGGTGTTTATCTCGTCGGTTCACGTTCTCATGACTATACGAGACGCCACCGGCAGTTCCCGGTCGTCGCTCTGTCATTTCAGGTTAGATTGCCCACGATTGTACGTCGTGCAACGCCTTGTTTTGTCTATTCGTTTACGTGCGCAGTGTTGCATTAAGGCGCAATTAACGTGCCCCGTGCATCGTCCTTGTCTGGTCACCGCGCATATGTCATGAAAGGCCCGATAACTAATTGCCACGAATAAACACGCCTTGGCGAAAATGCACCACTGCTAATGTCGATGCCACGCTCGAAAACAAAGCCGTAAATAACTCATTCTCGTATACAACAATAGGTTACCTGCACCATTGCGCCATTTCGAGTCAAACAATACACGCGCCAGCCTTCGTGTTATCGGTCATAACCGCTGCAGTAAGTCTGGTAATCTTTGTAGTCTTCTGACAATTGCTTCGTTGTTGTATGCTTAACGAGAAAATCAGAGCAGTCTTCGCGCACCGCTTCGCTAGCAGCGAAAGCCTCTTAGCCCAATATTTCCCATGCAAAGCCCTGAAAGAGCACAAACTCGATGTTACAGATCATATTTGGAAGGAACGCGCTTTTTGAAAGTTGAAGAAAGACCACAACGTCGACGCCGTCCCTCATTTGCAAGAAAAATCGCATTACGTGAACGTGACCATGTAGGTGTGATGTTGTTGTGATGCTTGCAGTGACCCAAGTTGACGTCAAAAAAGGTCCATTGAAAAGCGGCAGATGCCCGTTGGCTCCTGGTGCACATACCCAGTGGAACACACCCAGCGGCCGCATGATACATGCCCAATGGTATCATGAGAAGACCGCAAACAAAGACATCAAGGACAACATAGGGGAAGTTACTTGTACTTGATGCACGCACGCGTATTGAGAAGATGTGGGATCGTTCCCCACCTGCGAAAGGTTCTTTTTCATCCAATTTCATTACAATAAACTTATCATTTATTTACTTCAATTAGCAAGTACCAGTAACTTCCCTTATGTTGTCTTTGGTGTCGTTGTTTGCGAGCTTCTCATGATATGAATAATAAATAACGGGCCCCTCGGTCAACCCCCTTTCTTCTCGTTCAGCCAATAGTATGTATTTTATACATTTTCCATTTACTTTTTGAGTTCTTCCCCTATTTACATGACTAAGTACGCGACAATGTTAACGTGCACAGCAAAATAACATCTCGAATGTCAATGCTGGAGCTCCACGTCTTAGCTTACCGCGCCGAGCTGTTTTGGCAGGGGGGGGGGGGGGGGGGGGGGTGAGAAGGGAGGCGTGCTTTTGCATCGCAATTTGCACTAGTTTTCTGCTTTATATATTACCTGGTGCCATGAATGGAGCCTGCTTCGTACAAGTGGCGACCTTCCTCAAAAGCAGACACACGAAAATGCATTTTCCGGTAAGTCAGGCCTTAAAACCGGCAGTGCGAAGTCATCAGAGGCACCGTCGAGCGCCTTCCTCCCGTCGTCTTCTTCACATGCCAATGCTCTGACATCGGCCGTTCGCAGCGGTGTTCGCCACTCCGTCGTAAAGTCCCTAGATAAAACAAGTGTGGTGGTTGCAGTGCTCTCAAATATTCCGCGTACAAGCGACCATAGTGTTCAGCAGGGTGTGATGTATGCAGCGTGTGCTGTATGCAGGGTGTGCTGTATGCTGTATGGTAAGATGTCGGCGGCTCGGCTTCAACCCTGTGAGAGCAATTGTGTGTGCGTCGGCGACGAGCGACGGCTTCGAGCGACGAAGCGGGCCGTCACTTGAACAGGTCGCTCGGTCTTGTCACTCGGTCTTGTCACTCGATCCATGTAGAATTCGTCGCTCCTCACCCGGAAGTTCTATGAGCAACTAGCCAACAGCGCGAAGCCGGAACTCGGATACTACCGATTGTCGCACGGAACAAGCAATTGATTGAATTTTTATACGTGCAAGAATAACAACCTACTGCAAGACCGTCAGAAATATTTTTATGCTGCTTGTTGCAGCAAAAACATCAACTTAAGTTGATGAAGCATGCGTCACGCTAGTTTCGATGCATATTTTCTGCTCTCATATCGGCGACACCAGGGAGACGTCGCTCGAAGTCGTCGCTCGCATGGAGTACGACTTGTAGGCGACGAGCGAAAGCGACAGCCATCTCCATCGCATCGCTTGTCGCTGTTGCGCGCAAGATCACTTGCATGGGGTTTATACGACACTTTGAGACGGCATCTCCACTACATCAAATTTTTCAAAACCTCCTTGAGTGCTCCCAAACGTTCCGCGTACAAGCCACCATAGCATTCAGCAACGGTGTGTGGCTGCTTAAAAGGCGACAGGGCAACGATGCAAGCGTTGGCTGTGCGATTTACGGCAGCAACCATTATCGTTTGCGCTGCGATGACAGTTGCCCTGTCACCTTTTAAGCAGCAGCACACCTTGCTTAATGCTATGGTGGCTTGTACGCGGAACGTTTGGGAGCACTCCTATGAGCACTCAAGGAGGTTTTAAAAAAATTTGATGGAGTGGAGATGCCGTCTCAAAAGTGAAGCCGAACCAACGCCATCTTACCATATATAGGCAAGAAGTAACGTTAGCAAATAGCGGAGAATATATGAAGCGCTTTCTTCCCACTCCGTGCTATTAAGGATGCTTCATTTAGCCGTAGGTATCGCTGGACGTCTTCCTGTCACTGGTTTCAGAAGGAAGCCTAAACTTTTTTTTTTATTTTGTGGCACATTATCATATCAATACACAGCCAAAGGTAACATTTTAAGCAATAACTTCGAGCTTTTATTTTCAAATACTCCTAGCACTCCTTGCAACAGATGACCAAACGAACATGAGCTGTGAGAAGTTTCAGCTGTCGCAGTCCATTTTCAGAGTAAAATTATAAGGCAAACTCTCTTTGCTGGTAAGAAACTACGGGGCTACAGCTCAAGCTTTCTTTTTTAAAAAACGTCCTTGGTAGCATTGCAATCGCGGCGCGCAAGCTGCCATGTCACGTGGTATATTTTTGTATTTCGCGGGCATCCGTATTAAGCGGTAAAAGCCAATACTTAATAGATAGAAAGTTAGAAACTGTTTAATCGGGCATTTTGCAAATCAATCTATAACTTTCTAATTAGAATTTTACCTAACTTTGTTGCTTCAGAAGTTGGTTAATTAACCTTGACTAATCATGAAATTAAGTAGAATACAAAAAATAGTGTGACTTACTTCATACAATAGTCAGCAACGGGCATTTGTTCGTGTCGTCTTTGAGTGCAATGGCATATTTTTAAACTCTGGCTAAAGTTAGCTGGGACACCCTGTATGTAAAGCGTAAAGCCGATAACTGGCAATATGTTAAAATTAGAGAATTGGTGCCAAGTGAAAAGCAACGCAGCAAAGGAGGACAGAGAACTACTGACCCCTTTCACGGCGATCCCGTGGGCGCTGCCATGTTTGATCACGTGGTGACGCGTCCATTGCTTTCCTAGCTGCCTCCGTTGAATCCGTGTTTACAATGAATGCGTATGACGGCGGTGCGGTTTCGCAATTCCCTGTTTCGGAAGATATTGTAGACGGTGACTGGCTGGCCAACACGAGGCTTAGCCCTCAGCTTCAGAGAACATGAAAAAGCGCTTTCGGAGCTGATTAGCCTATGTCCAAACGGCGCGAGCAGCGTGCATGGTGTTTATTCTAAAAGCTGGGCTAAATTTGTATACCAAGCTATCCAAACTTTCCGCTCCTGAATTGAACCAAAATTAGCATGTTTTGCTCTTTGTGCTTGATTTGGCAAATATTTTGAAACAGCGGCTTGTCAGGTTTCTGACGCAGAAAAGTTCCTCGGTGCAGTCACTATCTGATTATGTTCTGCCTAATCGCTCGCAGATGTGTTCAGTTTCGATAGATTTGTTCTTGCTGCGCACAAGGCTTGAAATGTAGCTATTCTGTACATTTTAATACCTTGTAGAAAAGATGTATTATCGCTAGTAACTCGCTTACTCTTGTGGACCGTCACGAAGCATTCAGCTTCGACCATTCGTTTGCTATCGGTGTAATCCGTCATTTACTGTGCGTATATGGTGCGCATATATTCAAGTGTGCTCCCATTCACTTTACGCGTTGGCGATAGAGTGGGCGTAAGTTTCCGTGCCAGTTGTGGTAAACATGTGTACATACTGTGCGCGAAACTTGCTATGACAGAAAGCGGCGCTACCCGTTTTGTCATTGTTTAACGAACGGTACTCACTCTTGCCAACTTTCCAGGGTTGAAGGCCTTTCTTTGAAGGTTTGCGACACAGCGCTGGCGGATGAGCAAATTTCTGTATCCTCGAGGAAAGCCGTACGTATCGAAAGGCCGTTAACACGTCTGGACAGTTGCAGCAGTGTTCCGCGAACTTGGCTAGACATATTCATTCCATTCCTCAATATGCCACTCACTATTTTTGCAGCCAACCCCTGCACACGTCTTCAATACACATGATTCAATCCAGGATTATTGGAGCACAGTGTGTTAGCGAAGACTCAGTTGCATTTCCGTCAGCTCATCGCACAGAAGCAAGGTGGAAGCGGTAATGGTTTCGTATTCGTGCACTGTCGCTGAGGCGACGTGTGGGGCGCCGCCGAAAGCGCCATCTCGTTTCTCTAGAACAAACTGCATGCTCCGCGAAAAGGGTCAATAGGTGGTGCGACGAAGTTAGGAAATTCGTATGCGTGGGAGTCAGCCGACGCAAGCCAAGGGTAATTGGAGATCGTAATTCCAGAGAGGTCTTTGAAGGCAACGGCTCGTCATGGCGAAGCAAGTGGCTCTCATCGCGCCAAGTGACGTTTCTCGCCATGCTGATGCAATCACTTATCTTTGCGGATGGACGCACTGCCTCTGAACGAGCCACGGAAGGCCCTGATGGGTCTCTGTGTACCTTTGTAAATGAACGCGGTAATGTCACAGCCGTTCTAACGGGTCGCTTGACTTGATGAACGTCAGTAGCACCTCCTGTCATCTTCTAGTGTGAAGACCGCATCATCTGGCACTCTAAGCACAGCCTGCTCAGAAACTGGCCGGTCATCGATATGTGCCAACGCCGTCACGAGAGACTGTCTCTGGGAGCTGTAGCGAGGACAGAGGATAGGTTCGATTGTTTCCTCGCTGCCGCAGCTATTACAGACAGCACCAGCTGTCAGCCATTCCGATGCTGCAACCAAATGCATTCGTAAAAGACACTCCTTTCTTTCCATGTGTGCACATTTCTTTATTTTTCTGTCTCCCCTTACAGCTTCCCCAGGGCAGGGTAGCAAACTGGATATTGACATATGTACTTGTTTATCTTTCATCGGGTGACCACGTTTCACCGTCTAACAAATGCTATCGATCAGCGCAGGACGTGCCAGCATGTATACCGGGAGTTTCAGGAATGTTATCGAAGGTTCTATTCGCTGTCTGTTGTCACCGAACCCTGTGCAATCTGATTTGCATGTAAGTGCGACGCGAATTGTGTAGTGCTTTCTGGAAGACACGTGGGCACCAGCAATTTCTCTGGAATCTTCGGTGACTCATGTATAAAAGCCGACGCGCTTGACCCGCTGATAAGATTTTCATCGATCGCCAACTGTGTTCGCCGCTATCGTTGTTCTTTGAGTGTAGCTTTTTTTTTAAGGGCGCAGGTCCGCCCAGTAAAACGCTAGTTTCGTCATTCACAGTTTTGCCGCCTTCTTCACCGCCACTATACTACGTGACAATATCTATCTGCTGGCTAACCTCCTTGCCTTTCGCATCTCATCTATTTCTCTCTCTTGTAAATTATGACTTCTACTATATCCACAGTCGCTTTTATGTTCCTGGTCAGCATTTCGTAAAGGTTCTCGTCATTCGAATGCTAAAGTCTAACTATATATGGCCCTTATCTAAGTGTCAAACAGTCACGAAGCACTTCTCCCTTCGGTCTAGGAAAGAAATGTCGCGGAAACAGAACAGACCGCATATGCCGCACTAACGCACAAAGAAACATTTGTTTACGTGAAACGCTCGTAGTTAATTTCTTAAACCTCTAATAGATACCTGAGTCATTACAGAGCAACTACTCCGTCTCGTGAACGGGTCACTTGCGCTCCTATAGATTATCCGATTTTTTTTTTTCGTTTTGTTTTCATTGGATGCTCAACAACCATTACTAAATTGTGCAGTCCCCCTGAGCACAGCTCCCAGTGACGCGAAGAAACAATTTACGGTAAAAAAAGAATAAGAAAAAAAAAGAAAGTCGTAACAAAAAGAAATAAACAAACAAACAAAACTGTTAAAGTTGAGTACGCGCAGTCGACTATTGCGGTTTCATGACACGGCGTGACGTATGCGCTGGTCGTGAAATTTTCAAGTAACTTCAACGAAACTTCGTTGAACTTCAGCTTGGCTTGCAAATGGCAGATGGGTAGAAGAATCGAACGGGAAAACAACTTTTCCGAAGTATGACGCTTTGGTCTACGGACGGCGCAGAGCACGCGCACCGAAGCCATCGAAGGTAAACAAGTGTGTCCGGAACAACAGCTAATAAATGAGGTTGTAAGCGTTCGTATAGATGGTGCTGGCCGCGTATGTTGCCTTGCTGAAGCGCCTGATAACAAACTACGCAGGCACGCTTGAATGACAGCTCTGTACTTTCTCTTTTCTTATTTTATGCTTTAATAGAGGTATAACCCGTCCCGTATACCATGAGTTTATGCTTTAACTTAAGTATGCTTAAATTAAAAAAAAAACAGTTCTAATCTATAACTTCCTTGTTGACGTAATAGTCGGAGTTGAGCTCACAAGGCTTGGGCGTTGTATTGCACCATTACACTTTATCTCCCGAAATCTGCTCTGGCGTTTCGCTGTGCCATTCTTCTGCAGGACACTCGAGTACTTGGGCATGGGTTTTGCGATAATGTCGACGGTATGCATTCAGCCCCATGCCACTATCAACACCTCCTCCCGCTCTTTTTTTTTTCCACTTCACGTGCAACATAAAGCTTAATCCGGATCCTCACTTTCGCCGTCCGTAGGATTCTCACTGACTGATCCAGTTATGTTGTTCTTTTTTTTTCCCCTCCGTGGTTTGGTGCTCCTAGGTAGAAGCAACAGTGAGGGAATGAATGAGTGAGAAAGATGCATTAGATATAACATCAGATGTTTGTTATAGCCTAAACGCATAGCACGCTACTGCATGCAGATGATTATGGTTAAAGATGAAATCGCCACAGAAAGTTCAAAATAAAGAACAAAAGGAAGTAAAATAAGAACTAAAAATTTAAAAAGAACAAAACACAGTAGAAGAGAAAGAGAAACAGTCCGAAAAAGGTGTACTTTCACTGAGTAAATGTACCTCACTTAATTAACCTTTTATAAACGAATGTTACCTACAGGCAACACACCCAGAAAAAAAATTTCTTGGCGTGTATTGGTATTGAGTACGAAGCTTCTGGCTAAATGGTCTCGGTTAACAAGGAATGGAATGCGTCATTCGTTGGTTTAAAGCAGGAACGCAGGACGAGGTAAGTGTTCGGCGCGCGACTTGCTTGCTTTTGAAAAAGACATATGCCAGATGTCTGGCTGCGATGGTTTGTCACAGGTGACGTAAAGCAGATGAAACATGTACTTATGGTTCACATATGACAAGAGCTGTCTGTACAAATTCCAAACGAAGCCATCGCTGGCTTGGGATGAAGCCCGCTTCCAATTTCCTGCCTCACGTTTTGTCTTCTATTGATGAAAGCTTTTCCGGGAAATATTTATTTTTTTCGTTGTTATACTTATTATTCTCGAGGCAGGCACGTACCCAAGGGGGGGCCCGGGGGGGCCCGGGCCCCCCCCGAAATCAAGTGGCATACCCCCCCCTCCCCACCCACGCCACCACTCCTCACACATTCCTAAAGCGCCGCCAGATCAATGTTGATACTTGGCAGCTGTTCATCGGTCAGCATTATGCTGCCTTTTTCACTCCTTTCAGATGGCGGTAGTTATCGGCATCTCTTGTAATGTGAAAGACAGTTTTCTCATAGATTCCGCACCCGTGCGATTAACTCGAGATGCGTTCAGTTGTCACCATCTATTCAACCGTCACGCGCATAGCTGTTGCTTTTGTTAGTTCAACCTTCTTTGTTTAGGCTGATCCTGGGACCAGGAGAGGGATGCGGCTGTTACTCAGCTTGTCTGTACTCTCATGGAACGAGTTGCGGCCGGAGAAAACGCCAATTGCGTTTAACTTTTTCCTTTGCTTCATTATTTCCTCGAGTTACGGCTCGCCGCGACGCTGACAGATGCCCGGAACCATATACACGTGATATGGGTTAGATAAGGTGGGAAATAAAATAATGTGAAAGAGCGTCCATCATGAAACCCTGCAATAACCCTTGAACCCATAAGCAAGATGACTGTCGCCCGTTACCTCGTCTGTTTTTCCCTAATTGTATAGCACTTTTCGTGCAAAATTGGCAACTGGAAACAAAAAATCGCAAGGAGTTGAGAAATTAAGCGATCTACTAAGGGAGAGAGCCAAGGCAACAACCAAACTGCAAGCAAAAGCGAATAAGAAAGAAAGTTAACCGTTGTTTATGAGAATATTTATGCATCAACATCTTTTTATTTAAAAAGGAAGTAGAGAAAAGGCCGCCAGAAGTGGAAAACAATTACTTGTTTTGAATGTCGCTTCCACGGTTATCGGTCGAACCGCCTCACGTAGCCACTTCTCTGCTGTGCTTATGTGGGTGTTTTTCTAACCTATCGCGGTGAGCGCAGTACGTCTAGAATCGCAGTCCTGCGCTCTACGTGGTTGTATGGGACTGGCGGCCGCACAGCGTTACGCAATTCACGGAACTGTCAAAACTGATCAACAAGGCGAAAATAACTGATATTCGAAACTATAACATGAGAAAGACTGAAGAAGCCGTAAAAAATGAACGCAGCCTGACATCACTAAAAAAGAAACCTGGCATAGGACAAACCATGTTGTATGCACTAAAAGATAAGAAGGATAATATCATCAGCAATCTTGAAGATATAGTAAAAGCAGCGGAAAAATTCTAAGCTGACCTGTATACAGCACTCAGAGGAGTCACGATACCTCACTTAGAAACAGTAATGAACAGGATACAGAAACTCTCCTATAACTAGCCATGAGGTCAGAAGGGCCCTGCAAGACATGAAACTATGAAGAGCAGGAGGAAAAGGTGGAATAACAGTCGATTTAATCAAAGATGGAGGAGACATAATGCTTGGAAAACTGGCGGCTCTTTATACGAAGTGTCTAGCGACTGCAAGGGTCCCAGAAAACTGGAAGAATGCAGACATACTAATCCACAAAAAAGGAGACGTTAAAGAATTGAAAAATTATAGGACCATTAGCTTGCTCCCAGTATTATATAAAATATTTACCAAAATAATATCCAATAGAATAAGGGCAACACTGGATTTTATCAACCAAGGGAACAGGGTGGCTTCAGGAAGAGATACCTTACAATGGATGACATCCATGTCATCAATCAGGTTATCGCGAAATCTTCAGAGTACAATAAGCCTCTCTATGTGGCTTATATAGATTACGAAAATGCATTCGATTCAATAGAGATACCAGCAGTCATAGAGGCACTACGTAATCAAGAAGTACAGAACGCTTACGTAAAAAGCTTGGAAAGTATTGCTACATGCGTGTGGTATTTGTTTGTTTGAACGATGCGCGTGGACGCCATCACTCCAGAAAAGAGGAGGAAGAACGAACTGGGCTCGCGCTGTGAATCTAACCGGTCAGCGCTGCAACCGTTATTGTAAATATAATCTGTAAATAGTTTCTCGTCTTACTGACTCGTCCTTCGCGGAAGAATATCTACAGATGTTCTACAGCTACCTTAATTCTATGCAAGAAAAGCAGGGGAGATACCTATAGAGAAAGGGGTCAGACAGGGAGACACAATTTCTCCAAAGCTATTCACTGCGTGCTTAGAAGAATTCAAGCTATTAAACTGGGAAGGCTTAGGAATAAAGATCGACGGCAAATATCTCAGCAACCTTCGGTTTGCCGATGACATTGTTCTATTCAACAACAATGCAGACGAGTTACAACAAATGATTGGAGACCTTAACAGAGAGAGTGTAAGAGTGGGGTTGAATATTAATATGCAGAAGATGAAGATAATGATAAATAGCCGGGCAAAGGAACAAGAGATCAGGATCGCCAGTCGGCCACTAGAAACTGTGAAGGAGTACGTTTACCTAGGTCAATCAATCACAGGGAACCCTGATCATGAGAAGGAAATTCACAGAAGAATAAAAATAGGTTGGATCGCATACGGCAGACATTGCCAGCTCCTGACTGGAAACTTACCATTATTATTGAAAGGTAAGGTGTGTAATCAGTGCATTTTGCCAGTGCTGACATATGGGGCAGAGACTTGAGAGCAAGTTAAGGACAGCGCAAAGAGTGATCGAACGAAGATTGCTAGGCACAATGTTAAGAGAGAGAAAGATAGCGGTTCTGATCAGAGAGCGAACGGGTATAGACGAAATTCAAATTGAAATCAAGAGGAAAAAATGTAGCTGGGCAGGTCATGTAATGCGCCGGTTAGATAACCGTTGGACAATTAGGGTTACAGAACGGGTTCCAAGAGAAGGGAAACGCAATCGAGGACGACAAAACACTAGGTCGAGCGATGAAATTAGGAAATTCGCGGGCGCTAGTTGGAATCAGTTGGCGCAGGACAGGGGTAATTGGAGATCGCAGGGAGAGGCCTTCGTCCTGCAGTGCACATAAAACAGGCTGATGATGATGATGATGATGATGATGATGATGATGATGATGATGATGATGATGATGATGGAGGTGGTGAGGCCCCCCCCCCGAAAAAAAATCCTGGGTACGTGCCTGTCTCGAGGTGTTTCTCACATTTAGATGGGAAAATAAACATTTCTTTCAGGGAGTCATACATATGACGCCATTAAATGGTTAAAGCAGCACTGAAACATTTCTTGAAACGTGAGTGATACTCGGAACTATTAGTCCTTCGACAGAAATCACGAAGAAAACTCAATGAAATACCCCTCACCACACTCACACTCGACGGCAAAGAAATACCCACAGTAAACCGCGTCCGCATTCTCGGCCTCCACATACAACAGGACGACGGAGGCGAATACACCATCCAACGTCTCAAGCAGACCACCTTCCAAATCATGCGAGTGGTGAGCCGCATCACCACCAAACAATACGGACTGAAAGAAGAGGACATAACACAACCCAACCACGCCCTGATAATCAGCCGCATTACCTACGCTGCCCTGTACTTACTCCTCACTCCCAAAGAGATAGATCAATTAGACGTAATTCTTCGGAAAGCCTACAAACAAGCGCTCGGCCTACCACCGGGAACAGCGACACTCAAGCTTGAAGCCCTAGGAGTCCATAATACAATAAGAGAAATTATAGACGCCCACCTCAGAAGCCAACGAGAACGCCTAGCCCTCACACCAACAGGAAGAACAGTCCTAGCACGCCTAGGCTATCCCACACACGGCAAAGGCCACGAACAAGCAATCTATCTGGCCCACACCTTCCGGGAGCACATCAAGGTAGCCCCTATCGCCAGAAGCATGCACCCGGAACACCATGCCGGTCGTCGCCAAGCTCGCGCAAAGACTCTACAGACAAAATATGGCAGTCTCCCCACCACACTATACACAGATGCCGCGCAGTACCCCAAAAAAATAGCCATGACGGCCAGCGTTGTCGACCATAAACTTCAAGAGGTGATCTCGATGACGGTCCGCACTGCCAGCGCCCTCGTAGCGGAGGAGAGAGCCATCGCGTTGGCCATCACTTCTATAGTCTGACCAACGAGTACGTCACGATTATTACTGACCCCCTGGCTCCTTGCCGTAGCTACGCGACAGGCAGAATATCTTCAATCGCCCACCGACTCCTCAAACAAGCCTCCCAATTCCCGGACGTTGAAATAGTGTAGGCAGAATATCTTCAATCGCCCACCGACTCCTCAAACAAGCCTCCCAATTCCCGGACGTTGAAATAGTGTGGACTCCAGGACACGAGTCCCTCCGTGGAAATCAGCGTGCGCACGCTGTAGCCCGAGCTCATGCCTCCCGGACGCCACAAGAGAGGGATACGGCCGCATCTATGGAGCCCGTACCTTTACAATGCAACGCCGTACTACAACACCACAGATTGAACAGACGACAATACCCACCTCCACACAAGACCCTCCCATGTAAAGACGCCGTAACATGGCGACAATTACAAACTAATACATACCCACATTTAAGCAGACTACACGCAATACACCCTACACTATATTCATACAAATGTCCCCTTTCTAACGATTACGCCTCCCTATATCACGCCACATGGGCGTGCCCCAACGTGAAGGCAGCCCCGCAAATACCCAAGCCCACACCCGAGCAGTGGGAGGCCGTGCTGACTAGTTCGGACCCTCGTAACCAGCAGCACCTGGTCCGGCGGACCCGGGGGACAACAAGAGCCGCTGGAGCCCTGGACTAAGGGCACCTCCCGCACAAGCACAAAGACACCTGCTTGTCCTTTCTTTTTTTTAACAAATGTTTTTCCTCCTCCTCCTCCTCCTCTGGAGCGAGGGTGGTGGATTTATTAGCGTTATTGCATTATCAATCATATCTACACTCCAGGTGCATTTCCAGCGTCGCCGTGAGGTTCCCCATAAAGTCCAAGTGCGATAACATCGTGGTCGCGCGCCTTACGCTGTGTGCGCGAGTGAAATAGCGCGAAGGTGAGCCGAAGATGGTGGCTCTATCTCGTGCGCGTAAGGAAGCAAGGCGGGGAGGAAGCACACCCAGTCTTCTGTCGCGCGCAAGGCACCGGATGGCCGTTCTACTCCGGCGGCGTCTGCGTATGGCGAGGCTGAGCGCGGCCGCGCGGGTCGTCTTACGATGGCCAGAGTGTAGGCGCCCCGAGGGCCGTTAGCTTTGTGAGCGCTGTGTTCTCGCCTGTTCGTTCGCGTTGAAGCGAGAGGCAGTACGAAGGTCAATTCGCTCGCTGCTGCTTCCGTGCTTCCTCGAGCCAGTGTTTTGACAGCGAGTGCCCGCGATCATCGAACGAGATTTGCTCATGTTTGCCGGCACGCACATGACACTATGCTTGTTAATTTAGTTAGCAAGGGAATGCTTACAAGTCTTATACGCCCGATAAATCTACTATCCTTGCTTCGCGTGTAGCTGTCTATTTAATAATTTGCAATCGCAATGGATGCTTTGCCATTCGAGTGACACTAATATGAAGCTGATCACCCGATATGAGCGGTGCTACTTACGGTGCAATGTTTACTTTCCCCATTTTCCATAATCTTATCGGTTCCTCTTAGCTGAAGCGGCACCGATAGCAGTGCCCTGCCTAGCGCTTCTTTCCTTTAGGGCGAAGCTTTCCTTGTGTAAACCAACACGGTTTTACGCGCATCGATATATATATATATATATATATATATATATATATATATATAGACACCAAGGACAACACAAGGGAAATTGTACTTAGTAATTGAATTAAAGCAATGATAAATTAATGGAACTGAAAGTGTATGAAACAACAACTTGCCGCAGGTGGGGAACGATCCCACGTCTTCGCATTACGCGTGAGATGCTCTTTTCCATCCTTTTATTCCCATTAATTTATCATTTCTTTAATTCAATTACTAAGTACAAGTAATTTCCCCAGCGTTGTCCTTGGTAGCTTTGTTTGTTGGCTTCTTATGCTATGATATATATATATATATGCGGTGTGTCTCGGAAGTCAAAGGCAAAGGAGGGAGCAAGCGATTATTGTGATTAGGCTCACTGCTACATGCAGCAGAATGACATTTGGTGCACACATATTCACGGCAGGATACTGTTGATTGGGAACGTTTTATTACTACGTTCAAAAAGTGCTGCAACGCCCTTCAAGACGCCTGCGTCACGTAACAAAATATATTAGAAAAGTCTTTGTCGTGCGCAAAACCGAAGCAGCGCTCCATAGAAGCCACAGTAGCGTTCACTGTGCAATAATAATGTACAAGTCCCTGCGTGTTTCAGTTTTCGCTCTACTCGATTTTCACGCATCACCTGTCCTTACCGCTAGGCTACTCGCAAATATTTTGCTGTATTTTCGTGTGCGCATTGTCCTTTCGTTCCGCAACTGTTCCTTCCCACGGTAAGGCTGGTGGTCTGTTCGCCGAAGGGCAGGTGGGTTAGAGCTGATGCGCAAGTGGCTGAACACGTTGCGGGATATCAGAGTGATACGAAACGAGGCTAGCAGCAACAGCTGTGAAAGTGTTCGAAGCACACAGAGACGTGTCAACATGGATTAGGAAATGTAACTGCTGACCTTAGATAGATAGATAGATAGATAGATAGATAGATAGATAGATAGATAGATAGATAGATAGATAGATAGATAGATAGATAGATAGATAGATAGATAGATAGATAGATAGATAGATAGATAGATAGATAGATAGATAGACAGACAGACAGACAGACAGACAGACAGACAGACAGACAGACAGACAGACAGACAGATAGATAGATAGATAGATAGATAGATAGATAGATAGATAGATAGATAGATAGATAGATAGATAGATAGATAGATAGATAGATAGATAGATAGATAGATAGATAGATAGATAGATAGATAGATAGATAGATAGATAGATAGATAGATAGATAGATAGATAGATAGATCGTTGCATAGTGTTTCGGCGCAATGTTCGCGTCTGCATGAGCGTCCGCGGTAGGTGATGAAGAGCCAGTAGAGGGGATGCCCGAGGATGACGTGTCTTCCGAGTTAACGTACATAACGCAAGCGTTGAGGAAAGTAGGCGTCGGCGCTGAAGCCGCGGGCGGATCTCGGGCAGCGTCGCCTGGATTCATTGAACAGAGCCGTTCAATGAAGGGAGACTGCAAGCGCATAACGTTGGAGGACCACGATCATGAATCCGCACTACACATACGCGAAGGCCCGGGTGGCCCTCAGCAATCGCACAGGTTGCTAAGGACCACCTACTCTGCTGCGAAGGGAGTGCACAAAGAATGATCGTAAACGCGTTAAGCGGAATGGTGACTTGAGGGGCCCATGGACCTTATTCTTTCTATTTTACCTTCTTAATGAATTTATTTTGTAGACTCGCGTAAATGACGCATGTAAGTGTAAAGGGTTCACACGATATAATGATCATCATATGCAGAAGGCAATATAGAAGGCACTATACGGGTAGGTTACTCTCCAACAGGCATGGTCTCAGTTCAGCTATGATTTAAGGTGCATTCTCGTCAAGAACACCTTCCCCCTTATGTTGCTTCCGAAAGTGTCTTCCAGGGTCCTCACTGGTGTCGCCGTTAAGAGGAAGCTTTAGCTCGGGCCCAACTCTGACACGGCCTATTCAAATACATGTAAAACGCAAAAATGTTTTTCAGAGATAACTCCTGGACCGATTTTAATTAAATTTGTTGCATTTGAGAGAGAAAACTAATTTCTAGTGACTGTTGGAAGCGGAATTTCGATTTAGTGCTTGCGTCTTGTTCAAAAGATTTTCAAATATGCGACAGTTTGAAAAAAAAAAAATAGAAGCACGAAGTTTACAAATTAATAGCTCTGCATCAACAACAGGTATCGCTGTTTCTTTAAAAGGCATCAATTAGATCATTGAAAGCGGACAAATTCGATACGTCATTTTACATCTTATGTGAATTGGTTACGTTGTTTACAAGGGTTCTGCAAAAGCTGTATTTCCATATCACTAAATTTTTTTTACATTCATGTATAACATATCAATTTTGTCCGCTTTAAATGCACTATTAGATGCAATTCACAGACATGTATTATCGTTTTTCGTTGTTGAGCTACAGAGTTGTAAACTTGATAGTTTTGTTCTTCAAAAATTTTCGATTTTTTACAATTTTTCATAAAAAATGAACGACCTAACTCAAAAATTCGAAACCAACAGTCACTAGATTTTAAGTTTTTCTTTTAAATGCAACAAACCTCGTCAAATTTGGTGCATTGGTTGCCGAGAAAAACGAATTCTCCTTTTACATGTATTTAGATAAGAGCACCCGAGCTAAAGCTTCCTCTTAATGTTTAGTAAAAGTGAGCTTCGTTCGCTGTTCGCGCTGATGGGTGTTGGGAAAGCCGGACTGCAGTAGAGTTACCGAGGTTTGGCCAAAACTGTATTTCGGCAAGCGTAGGCGCCTTGATAAGCGCAACTTTTGTAGTGAAGTGGCATGGTACCTGTTGGTACAAAAGCGCATTCGAAATGTCATGTCAGTTTGTATAATCTATTCTTACGCGCGGACGTTGCAGTGTAGCTTGTAGACTTGGTTACTGGAGTGACACTCTAGGTTTTCGGTAATCTGAAATCCTTGTAGTTTGCTATTGACTCGCGCGTTGTGACCACCATATCTACGCACCTTGCAACGAGCTATTCTACAAGGATGTATGGCGCGTATCCTGGCTCGATTTTTATTGTTTTAGCTCTGACAAGCAGGTCCTTCAGGTATTTATCCCTGTGGTACACTGAGTGAGGTGGTTAGATCTGTGGAGAAGGTAAACCGGTCCCTTTGCCTAACCATATTAAAATGTCGTGAAAGTATGTTGTTCACCCGTGACAATGACGATGAACAGGTTAATTAGTACAAGGTTTGTTCAGGAGGTAGCGTCTGGTCTGGTTTTGGTTCCTTAATTATGTTATTCCGGTTCACGTCACGAGCGCGTGACATAGCGTCGTCAGTGGTGCAGTCTGTATCATTTTGGTACAATGGGGCATGCTTCAAATGTGTTCTAAGTAGAGGGAAAGGCGTGCGTGCGTGCGTGTGTGTGTGTGTGCGTGCGTGCGTACGCGCGTGCGTGCGGGCGCATTCTTTATTTTACTTAATATGACGATCAAGAGGTGTGCCCTAGACTAACTTGAGAGAAATGGTTCTCTAGGTCGGCAGATAAAAAAAGTTTGCGACACGACGAGAAACGCAACAGTCACACTTCATATCAACTTCAAATTCATATCTCCACGCGTAGGGTGAACGCATGGATAACGGTTGTTTGTTCATGTACTTGGACACAATTAGCAATATAAATAGAATGTCTGGATCGCCGATGTTTTATTGAATATAGGCACGCGGTGTTACAGTGAGCGATTCTGCAGAGAGAGACTGTGGTATATCCAACCATGCATCTGGTATCCTTTTCTCAATGTAAACTCGCGTTATTAGGAACATCTAATAACGTGTCAATCAAATATTTACGACGTAGGACGCGAAGTTTCATTTTTCTTGTTTCTTCATTTGGAGAACTTGCAACACGCATCCTTTCTTTGCGAAAGTCGATCGAATTACTCGCGTTGTTTTGTTTGGTTGTTGAAGCTACACCTAAATAAACCATGCAGTTACAGTTTCGGTCATTTATGGGTTAATACCGCCATCCAATTTAGTATCGCCACGGTACAATTCCACAGGTAAGCCATGAGAGGCAGTACTGGTAATTGGATTTCACAGGCAAAAAAATATCAAGCCAAGATCACCAGTGAGGTCGTCGAGGCTGCCTCGTTAGCTTTAATCACTTTGTCCCCGAATAATCTGTAGTCAACTAGAACTTCTTTTTGTAAATATTACGCACGCGCATAAAATAAAATTACGAGTACTCGCCGGCGTCGAAAGTCCGGGCCTCCGCTAAAGGCGCTTTCAGGTCGCGCTTCAATGTCATGCGGGAGAGCCACTCCAGTACAGAAAAAAAAAATCATGAGTGCAACCAAATACACCCATCCTCACTGGTGCCAGGGGCAGGTAAATTATTGTAACTTTCTAAAGGAGCCATGTTCCGGATGATATCAACGACACAGCATCTGTTTTTAACTTCCGGTATGACGCGAAATCTTTCGATCGAAGGGCACAGCTAGGACCGACGCCGTAGGTTCACCACCGCCATCTGGCTTTCTCTTGACGAACGAAAGCTTCCCGTCGTGCGCTCCTCCCCGTTCGTTTTGTTTCATGCTATTTACTTGATCTATTTCTTTTTTTTTTTCTCGATGACTGCTTTATTTCTGGCCTGAAACAGCCGGGTGAGGTCGAAACCGCTTCGTTCGGAAGCTGCTGCGGCGTCCAACTCGTTCTACCGAGGGAAGAAACCCACGACAAACCGCTACTACGATGTTGCTTCTGCGGAGACTCCAAAGCGGTGCCTTCGGCGCGTTCATAAGGTGTGTAGTCGCATGCATCGTTTCTATTTTTTTTTTCTTCTCCCGGACGTAAAATCTCCCGATGCCCGATCGGCAGCAACGGCAAGTCGTGAGCGACGTGATTTCGAGAGCGCCGACAAGCCGCGTGCGCCTTGCGCTACGGTCTTGACTAGAGAGCCGAGTTGGGTGCAGCGAAGCGTTGTCCGACCTAGGGAGCGGGCGATACGAGTACCGCCAATCGCGAGCGGCCGCCGTCGGGATGAATGGAGAGCGTTCTGAAAATCTCTCCGGACTGGTTTTGGGGTTCGCGCGATCGCGTTTATCTGAGAGATCCTTGGGAGAAGCGATTTATCTGCGGAGCGGACGCGAAAGGGCACACGGAAAGAAAGGAATATAAAGAAAGGGTTGAGGATTGTGCCGGTCGGATTGGAAATAGGCATGAATGATGCGGTCGACCTCACACGACTCGCGTGAATGTGCGATTGTCTCGCGATGGTAACGAATTATTTGTTTGCGCTCGCAATGCCAGACAGCTTAGTTTGATCGAAAAGCGTCTGTAAGTAGAGCTTTCGAATTCAAGGTATGTGTATACGGCGCGGTCGACCATGGCTCGCCCTGAAGCGCCGTCGCTGAAACTGGCTGGAGATGCCTTCGTGCACTGCGGGTGTGCTGCCAGGTAAACAGCACAGCCGCCCTGAACGGTAGTGTTCGGCTACCACTTGCATGCATGCCGTGCATATACATACAAATGCGAAGGCGGGGCTAATTGGCTTCTGTACAGCTGCCAGCTGCCGATTGTGAAAGCGAGTTGCGGGAGGAGAAAAATAAAATGATAATAATACAGTTGCTTTTATCGGCGTTGCCTCCGAGCTGCGTTCTTTTTTTCTCTGCGAGACATGTCTGCGCAACGATTTCACTGCGATCGGCGATTTATACATCCGCGTGCAATATGCAGATAGCACTGATGCAAAATATCACTTCCGAAGGACATTTTGAGGACACTGCGTTGTTACAAATAGCATTTATACCACATGTGATCAACTGGAAACTTCAGCTAAGCTGTGCCATATTCGGGAAACAGTTGCACAAGTTTCATGATTGAATCCTCTTGTGCACACCTCTTGTGTGACATATGCAAGCTGCTAAAGCTACCATGTGCAAGAAACGATTATGTAAGTTTCCATAGATATCAATCTGCCACAGTATTCGCTCATAATTTTGATCGTTGTACTAGACCTCAGCTTGTTTGGATGAATCACTCACCTTCAACAATAGGACTCGATCATTCCGGTTGCTGGTGCAAAACTAAGTCTTGGTGTTGCACCTAAGTTTGTGCTTCATAATGAAACTATAGCCATTCGTGAGCACTGCATGACTATCGAAACAGTGCAGTGTGCACCAATTTCCCCACATAAGACGGAAGCTTGTTTTGGAAATCCATAACCCAATGACACATAGAATGGCTGCTGGCATCTCATGTCATTTCAATGTGTTTGGATGCTTAAAAGGGGGTATGTGCTGTTGACAACCACAGCAGAGTACAGTGGGCTTTGACTGGATAACAACATAAAATTTAAGTAAACTGCAGACAAGTAGTGCCTGTCTGTGTGAATTTTTGTGCTTGTTGTACACCTGTATACGACACAGCCTTAAACAGGCTTATGGATATAGCACAGCGGAGCACTGTAGATGCGTCAAGATGCATCTGACAGAAGCAGTACTGGTGGTGGCACTGTGATCAGCCATAATGTTCTACAAATGTTCATGAGCCTCTTGGTGGGAAAAGGAAAGATATTGTTACGGTACATTTGGACAGGACCGTGCGGACAAGAGAAAGATGAAGGCTGTCGACTGTCTGCTGGAGCTTTGACCTGTGTACCAGCCTGTATGTGAACCACGAACCTTTCACATGTAAATAGTTGTACACACATTTCTGCATTGAGCTTCCTCTTCGTAACAATATCAATATATTTTTGTGATGGTTATGCCAATTGTTTATTCCAGCAGAGTACAATTGGTCATTGCAATAGGGTTTCTACATATTTCACCAAATGCAGCCTCGCTAGATGTTTCCACCACATGTGGTTGCTTACAATACTACTTCCAACATTCCAGTATACATCCCTATTAGTACAGCTGAGCTGTGGTAAAATGAGTATCTGCCATAGGAGTAAGTTTAGTTTATGTCGGCCCTCTAGATAGAGGCACAATGTAGTTAATCATGTAAGGCTACGCTAACCACAAAGTGATGTCACTCGCTGCTGTGCATTTATTTAAAGCTAAGTTAGGTCACGAAGTACAGGACATGAGTCATCAATCCAGCCAGGCTCTATAACTGTGTTCTAAAAGACTTGCACTTGTATATATGATGCGCCATCTTTGCAATCCAGCAGTCAGCGAAACCCCCTCGCCCCACCTAGCACAGTTGTGTATACAAATGACAACCTCGTGATCCACGAACAAATTATTGGTCTTATTCAGCACCGAAGTACAAAAAAAATTAATTGCTCAGTCAATTGTTCTATACAAAATGCACAGACAAAGGCCACAGTAGCACACTTAGTGAATCAAAAGTGGTTTTATCTTGCCACATACAGCTCTAAACTGATACCTTACAGAAAGGAACCTTTGTCCCTGAGCATACAGCTTCAGAACATTTACTTTATTCCATCCCTGGTTTGACTGAATGTGTGGAGACCTTGTAATACCTGGCTTCACCCTGTGATGTCGTATAGTGGGCAACACATACACCATATGCTGTCTGTATTACGGATTAATAAAAAGATGGGAAGAAGTGCTCGTGTCTGCTCCATATTCCTTTCTTTTTGTGCTATGTGTTACTGCTTTGCAGAGCATTCATGGCATCTAGCATATGATTTGTTCAGTGTAGCCCTCCTGTCTAAGCCTGCAACATGCTAGCGCATTTGCACTCAATGTAGGCAGTGCAATGCACCCACGTGCTGAATACACAAGCGAAGCTCTACCGACACACCTGACCTCCACGTCTTCAGAACTTATGTCTTTTGGAAGTTATTGACTTTTCATCTTTTGTTGCTGTCCTTGCCAGGAACTACAATATATGTTTGCAGAATTATCTATTTCAAACTTGTTCTCTCAACACAGATAGCAGAAGAGCGTATGCTTTAGTAGGCACTGTTGGAGAGCCGCTGACTTGTCTGCTCCAAGGTTGACCTGGGGAGGAACCGAGGAGCCACGAAAAGTGGAAGTATAGCTGAAGAGGTGACTTCAATGTCAAGGAGGTTATAACAGTGACCCTGGGAAATGGCAACAGATACTGCGCTGACTGGCAAGATATTGCTGCAAGGATCCTGGAGCATGGGACAGTGAAGACTGGACAGAATATAGAGTGGGCTGACTCGGAACAGCGATGCAATACTTGAAGGGATGTTAAGGAGGAATATCAAGTGAAGCTGAATTGACAAGTTACACTTATGGGACACCAAGAAAGTAAGTGTCACCTTGTGTGGGGACTTGGCAAGCCGGATTGAAGTGCAAAAGTGAAAGACGAGCTGCAACAACAACTTGAAGTTCCTGCACTAGCTCCCAGTGATGTCATGGATTTTGACAGTATCTGCTACAGGCTAGTCAAGGGATGGTATTGGTGAACAGGGATACATGTTTCATTCCAAATGAATCAATGGCCAAACCTAGTGAGGACTTTATCTGCATAAAAATGGCCCAAGCATGTGATCTGAAATATGCAATGTTGCACTGGAACACCAGTGCTGCAGAGGTGCAATATTCAAAGAGATTCATCTTGGCCTTCGTTCTTTCTCGCTGTAACTGACCTTTTTCCACCTAACAAATGAAAACGATCTGATCTGTGCTGCTCTGTAATTTTCCCCTATATGCCCCGAGGCATTTATCAAACAATCATGCAAAAGCAAAGAGAGACTGCTAAAGAAAAGCAGTTTAAAAGCTTGCAGCACATGATTAAAGACCTGAATCAGCAGAGCTTAGCAAGGGGAGAAGAGTTCTCATTTGGTAGTAGTATTCAGCCTCTCGAAGCAGTGAACTTGTCTAGGCCAGGTGGTCACGGAAGACCGGATGATGGTAAATAAAAATCAGTCTCATCATTTTTGGCAGGCATTTCAAAATCACAAACAGCAGCTGGCAGATATCCCTGAAAAGTTTATTATCAACGCATTCTACAAGTAGTAAACCGTGAGGCTGGAACTGATAAAATTCGAATAGCGGAGCCTGGAAGGAAGCCAAGAACTGCATATCAAGTGAGGGAATGAAAACTGATAGGCATAAATTTAAGAGATGAGCAAAACAAACAAACAAGGAAAATTTTAGAGGCAATAGGAATCGACAAGTGTAAGGACACATGCATCAGCTGCCTTTCAGTATCATGTTTAGAAAAAGCATGCAGCTGCCTGGGCATATGATTCCACCTTGCGTGCACACGGTGTTGGTCTCTTTGTGGTTTTTGTTCCCTTGCCATGCAGCTGTCACGGTGCGTGCATTTACCAAGGGCTTACTAAAAAGCACATCTTTGGGCAATAAACTAATGGTTGCAGTTCAGCACCTGTGTATGTCCCCTTTATTCATGTTTGTCTGAACATGTTTTTTCGAGTGCGCTGCTTAAGCTAAATCACGGATTGCCGACTAGCCCATCAGTATCCGTTAGAAAAGCCAATCACCTCGAATTGCTCTCAATTGTGTCTTTACGCATAGAGCAAGAACTACATCCTGCGCAAAATGTGTCGACATGACTCAGTGCTGACAGAACCCAGCCAGCAACGGGCATGTCCAGTATTTGTTACTGTGCTGCTTAAGGTGAACAACACAGTTTTGTTGAACATGTGTCTGGTGTCTAACGAGCAGTTGTTATGCAATTTTAGTCACTAAAACTTGGAGCACCCTCTAACATGCAGGAATGATGACATGGACATTTTGGCCAGTTTTCCCGTGAGGAACCTTCTTTGTTAAATGTGCTGGGAAAGATAGATGGTCCAAATGTCCAAGAATTTCCTGCAGAGCGCTCGCTGTAGCTTACCATCGTGTGTCAGTACAGATGGCACAAAACTACTCACTGGCACCCACAAAATATTCTTAGACACAGTAGTAGATGCTAAGGCTAGTCTATTAAATGCCTGACAAGTGCCTCACCTCTTGTCCACCAGATGAGGTTCTCTCAAAACTCAAATGTGGTAAATACAATTAGCAGCACTCCCTGCTGCACACTAAAATTGTGCCTTTCTTTGTAAATTATAGAAATTATATTGTGTATTGTGGTCTTCAACCTAGAAATCCACCAAAGTGAACTTCACGTTTTTCTAAACCTTCTCTACTAAGAGGCCTTAGTTTCAAGGAGCAATGTAGCCAGCATCGCAAAACACTCATATCATGGCATTAAATATACATTACCTGAAAAAAAATTTTCTGAAGAGAACATCGATGATAATTGTCAATGTAAGTGAATAGCCAAAGACTTCAAGAAAGCTATTCGTTTCATTAAAGGGTCCCTCTCACCAGGTTTGACCATTTTAAACAAACAAGTGTAGCATATACATAACATGCCGACGATCGTGCAAGCATAGTATTACGGCACTCCACAACCACGACAACAGCTGAAATTTAAAAATAAATGCCATGCACCCTCCTTCTAAAGAAAGCCTGCTCTCAGCCAGAGAGTCATGGTCACACCCACGAATGCCTCTTCGCAGTGCATGTTTCGTCACTCACCTTGACTAATGATCAACTGCAAAAAGCGCAGTGCCACAGAAAAAGGGAAAAAAGCAGCGCGGCTCCACGCCATGGTGCGTCCCTCTGCTCTGGTATGGGAGAAGGCAAGGAATGAACACCGTTTGGGAATGCTGCTACAGACAGAGAAAGAGCATCTCCATCTGCGGTGATGCTCACCTCCTGACGGCATGTTAATGGGACAGTTAATTTCTTCTATCTCCTTTAATTATGAACCGATTCGAAAATTTTTTTTTAAAAGGCTGCTTAAAAGGCGCTTTACAGCTTCCAATGTACAACTGAAATTTGCAATGGGGTCTGGTGAGGGGCCCTCTAAAGGAACGATGCATTTGACAACACATATTTGATGCAGTGAGGATATTTAGGCAGTGTTTGTCGTTTCCGTAAAGAACGGAGCCATTAATCAGCAAATCTCTAGTAGTAGTACAGGTGGACAGCATGGCTCAGATGGCCTCCAACATATAGCGCATGACCGCATTTGCACACAGTGGCATGTACAGCCATGCACAGCTATGGCCAGACTAGAGGAGAAGGCATGCATGCTCATTCCCTAGCACATGCTTGATCATATAACCTCCAACAATGAGGGTGCGGGCAGATGGCGCACATCAACCCACTATCCTTCACAGCTCACTCTCGCATGCTTGCCCTCACATGCTTGCACTTGCACATGCAGCATATGGTGTGTGGGCTGCTCACTATTCTTGCACTTGGACTTTATACAGCACATCACGATCACGGCAACAATCAAAATTCACCTGGAGTGTCCCTGTAATTGCTATCGCAATAAAAGAAACAATGTCAAAGTTTTGGCCTTCAGTTTCAGTGCCACACCATGTAGTTTCAAGCGCAAGCGTAGATGGCCCTATAAAAGCAGCGAGACGATGTTTGAAGCTGCGGGGGAACCAAGTGATGGAGGACGAAGGCGCCTGGAGGTGGAGAAAAGAATCGCCGCATTCGCACCCTTTCCGTTTCTGCTTCAATGCCGCGGTGCTCACTGTGTACGTTCGCAGCATCTCTTCTTTGCATTTGTACCACTTTTGCTTTCCCTGTAGCACACCAGGCATTGCACCTATCCAGATCAATGTAGCAGCGTCTGCGACCGCATTTGCACCTTTTCCGTTTATGGACCGACAAGATGTTGTTGCTCACTGTGCATGTTCGTGGCGTCCATAAGCTTGTGCGTAACCCGCATTCACGAAGTAAAATGTCACTAACTTTTTTGTAAAAAAATAAGAACTCACAGTAGGTAGGGCATTGCTTTATGGACAATTCAAGCTTACAAAACATACACTTGCTTTATACAGTCATGACAGACAACATTTAAGTACTGTACACAGGGGATGACTTACGAGTTCCAGTGGCCTGTAAAGAGCTTCAATGCAGTTTCACTTAAATAACTGTATCGCCAAAAAAGAAACCTGTGCGCCAAGGCTGTAACAAGTACCACCTGCTGTGTGGGTCGGCAGAATGTTTTCAACAATGATGGCTGATGCTTGGGATGCTACTTTCTTTTATACAAGAATTTGTTGAGGGAAATGACCTGACACGAGTGTCAGTGGGAGCCATTACAATGTTCAACTACCATGGGAATGATTGTCTAAACCCAACCTTGTTTTGAACCATGTACAAGCAAGGATAGAATATAATAGAAGATCATAACGCATGGCAAAATGTCAGTCAGCAGCATCTGATGTCAGGCATCTGGTGTTGAGACTGGCATTCGAGACTCCTGTTTGCGTCAAGACTGGCTGGCGTTTGCATCCTGCCGCCACCACTGATACAGCAGGAGGATGTCTTGCGGCGATTTCCAAGGCTTGAATGGTGGCTGCCTAAAGTTGTATAACTGCCATCCTTGCAAGTCAGATAGGACACAGACACCAGTCTCACCACCAGATGCCTGCCATTAGATATCGCTGGCTGGCATTTTGTCACGCGCTTCTGTGCTTCATAATATTTTGTCACCATCTATATTATGGGTATAAATGTTTCATAATGACATTCACTTAAAACGCTCTTGCCATTTATATATTAACTTTCTAGTAAGTGATCTTTATCATACCTGCAATCGCAGACAATCACCTAATCTTTTAAAAACGAACTATTCATAGAGATTGTCATTGCCAAAGGTATTAAGTTGGACTTAACGGTACATGTACGCTACACAACCTTTATTTTGTACATTGGAAATTCTTTGATATGCTGAGCCAGTTCCCAAAGTTAAGGTTTTATGAAAGATTGCAGTGATGCAAAGCAGCAACAAGACCAGGCTCAAAAACAACACAAGAAGTCATGGATACATTCTCAGTCAGTTTAGTTAAAATTGATCTAAAGTAACCAGAAATATGAAACACATGAGCACATGACGTGGGTGTTCACAATAGCCATTTTGTTGTGACAGGGCAGTTTTGCAGACCACACCTTCAAAGTACTGCTTTGAAGACACAAAAGCTGGTTTGCTAGGTAGCATGCTACAGTAAGTCATGCCACCATCCGTGCTCCGAACTTTGCACAAGCTGGAAAACCATAGCATTGCTGAGTGACAACACATTCTTCCGATTCACAAACAGCTCACGTCCCAGAATGTGCCCTTTCATACACAATCACTCCCATGGTGGCTAATAACATCTGCAGTGCCAGGCCTCCCTCTAGTAACAGTTGTATAAAACTTCACGGCAAACGTAACCACGTTATGATTGATGAAACGTGATGACTGATGATAACTGCACCCCAAGCAGAGCCATTCTGGGGTGAGGGGCAGGGCGTATGGTCAATGGTAGCCAAGCACATGCTACACTCTCATACCATTAGAGGGCTGTTTCAGATAAATGTGGCAGGAACTGCCGTACAGAGGCGCTGCTAAAAAAAACAATAAATGCAAGCAACTTGTCAGGCACTGCAAGACACTGACCAAATGACGATTTCTCCAAAAGCTGGCAGAAGGAGGACACAACGTGACAAGGCAAGAGTTTTCGCAAACACCTGCGCCCTTACAAAGTCCAAGTGCCATCCACTTGTATAGCGCCACAGCATATGAGACAGTACGAGGCTGGCGGCTGCAGTTTGACAATGAGCACAACACCACCTACTTATGGCAGACACTTGCTACAATGGGCAGTATCCCTATAACACCCAGCTGTGTCAACAAAGTCCCGAAGCATTAAATATAAACTTTACACACATTGCTCGGTAAGAATGGGCACATAGGTACTGTCATTTTACACCTTTTGCACAAATGTGTACACTGTGACAGAAAGGACCTGCTCCTCCTGTCATATGAAACCACCTTGCTGCATGCATGATGTAGCAGACAGCTGTAATGATGCAGGCCATCGCTCCGCACATAATATTAAAACATGTAGACAAAATCTTTTAGCCTATGGTTCTTTGACTGTCATCATTTTCTAAACATCTATAAGAACACACTTTTAACACTGATGCTGAACTTAAAACACTGGGGTTTGACGCAGCTCCTCCTCCTTTATGACACGAGGTTGCAGCTGCATGTTCTAGCATAAGCGTTGCCTATGAGCTCAGGTTCTTGCCTCTCACAAGACATACTTCAAGGAACAAGGAAACACCTGGGAGAAAGCCAGACGTGACCATGGTCGGGGATCAGGTGCACGGATGCTTTCCTGCAGAAGAATGCCAAGAGGACATTTGCAGATAGCTATAGAGGCAATCTGCTCTCATAAAAAAAATGGACACACAGAACACCTTGGGACAGAGTGCTTACTAACAAAACCTTTGACTGGTCATTTCAAAGCACTCCCACAGTAATACAATGACCACTAACTCAGCTCTTAGGCTTTATTGTAAGCAGAAGCAGGCTGAAATGGAAATAATGATGCCTGATTATCATTATTAGAGCCCCCTTGCACTCATGAAACAGCGTAGGTGCCACCTTACACAACCTTTGTTGTGTTGCAGGAGATCTATTAAACTATCAGTCGAAGATACTGTAAATGACAGAAAATTTTAAATACCAACCAGCCAAACAGCTGGCATAGAGTGTATGCATACATCAGCATTTGTAGCATCTGTCCTTCAGTGAACATCTAGCTGGTCACAAAGAAATACTATTCATAGCAAAAATAATGACCCTTCCCTCAAATGCTTGACTTTTCCAGTCAGTCCACCTCCACCAAAGCTTTTTCCTCATGACCATCACATCAGCATACGCTATAACTGAGAACCTAATCATGTAACCATATGACACCGCAATACCAGACAACATACCACAACATTCAAATGAGGTGCGTGCACCAATGTCTTACACCTATTATTACACAGCATAGCATCCACATGGCCACAAAGAACAATCACCCAAGTTTCAGCACCTTTCTTTCCTGGTTGACCTGTATCTGTCAAAACCTAATTTCAACAGCCTAACCTATGCACAGTGCCTGCTAAATAATGACAGGATGCCAAAGTACATAATGCACACAGCAGATTAATATGCAGTGCAAACAGTGATGGTCTGCACCTGCTTATTAGCAATGCAGCAGCATCTAGTCAATAAAAGTGAGGATAATAATCTTTGCCGTTGCATTCTTTCCCAGACAATCCACTTCACACTAAGTCTAGCCGTCAGCCATGCTGCAGTGACACAAATGCCTTGCACTGCCGAACGGCAGCTTCTCGTTAACTCATGTGCTGAGCAAACATTGATATTCTGCGTTCCTTGTATGGCAGTATGGCAATGCTTGGTCGATCACAGTGACAATAAAGAAGAAAAAATAAGCTAAAACAAACAGCAACCCATCCCTGCCTAATGTATTAATCCTTACAAAGCAATTAACTGTAACCAAACAATAGTCTTCAACTGCATCACCAAGGAACTAGCGTGCCTATGCTGCACTGGTGCTCACTGCAGTTCCTCTTTCAACAGACACTGAAAGAATGTTGCAGAGATTGAAACACAGTTCCACCGCAAAACCCTGCAAGAGTTCCATGGGCACTGCAACGTCAACATGCCACAAACTTCACATGTGGAGCACACACGAATGTCCTGGGCTCATCTTACAGTGATGTAGAAGAATTCAGTTGGTCACAGAAAAACAGAAATCAACCTATTATTTTTCATCCTTTCCTCAATCAATCTATCTGCTTTAACTTAGTCCACAGCAGCAGCAATGCATCACACGTGTCACTTTATGCTGCAATGGTGTTCGACGGTGGCTCCTCCTCCTCACCGGTGCCGGCAACATCGTCATCGAGGTGCTCCCCTTGTGACTCCTCGTGGAGAATGACATATTCACGGGTGCTGAACCCAAACTTGAGAACGTCCTGCTCGAGCAGTTCGACGTAGCGGCGAGGCTCAACTTGCTTGTTGTTGACGAAGGTACCATTGGCCGACTCGAGATCAATGACATAGGGTCGCACACGACGCCCCATCGTGCCGTCGTTGCGCGTGTATGGCACCAGCCGAAACTGCAACACTGCATGCTGCTTGGAGCAGGAAGGGTGGTCGATTGGGATGTCGGCAATCAGTCTCGACCTGCAAGAGATGGGGAGAGTAGACGACAGTGGCATTTTCCCAACCTCTCGCAGGAGTGTATGTTCGATCTCACAAATTCAGTAGAGTGCTGCAAAAGCTACAGATCCTGTGAGCCAATCGAAGCTGAAAACTGAATTTGCAGCTCAGATAAAGAGTGGCATGACCATAGTGACTAGTCCACTATTAAAGGGGTCCTGAACCACCCCTCAAGGCTTGGTGAAAAAACGCAGTTCACGGATAGCATACGCTGCTGTGAACATCTCAGCTAAATTTCGTAGTTGTGTGTGGCGCATGGAGCTTGCAAGTGGAGTGCGAAACCACCTTTTTTTCAAATGGCCTCTTTTCAACAGAAACCTGCTCCTCACTCTTTTATGGACGCTTTATTTTCTAATAGATATAGCAGATTCCCATATGCAGCTGCTACTGGCCAATAGCTGACATCAATCAAGCAGAGTGTTTGGATCAGTGCACGTCTTCCTACTGTTACTGTGTATATTTATTGACGCAATTTAATAAACAGGCTGAAGTAAGCGAGCATCTGCTTTCGAATTTAGATAAAACTACATACCTCCAGAAAAAGCAGACTTTCAATTGCTCACGCTTGGCCATGGCCGCCTGTGTAGGAAATAAACTTTAACCACCCTTCTTATTGGCGTCGTAGCCATCAGGTCTCGCTAATTTTTACTAGTTCTGAACGCTCTAACTTTGAAGCACGCAAACTTAAAGTCAGACCACACACATGCTTGCCAGCGCACACTCACTCCTGGCCGCTCCTGGTTAGATGCCTTGGCAGACTTCGCTTCGTATTGAGCTATTGATAGCGCTTCAAAATATGCAAGTTGTATGTGGCTACTATCCATAGGTCACGCTAGTGCAGGGCAAAGCCAGTCTGCACCACCTAGCATGGCCAGACTGGAGCATAGGAGTGCGAGCATGCACTCAAGCCCCGTCGTGCACAAAGCAAACACTGCGCATATGCACTACAGTGCTACAGTTGCATGTGGCTGCAGTCTTCTATGTGGCATTGATACCGCAACGGCCGCAGAGTGTCAAGAGTCCGCTGGCTGAGTGTGCTACAGCTCGCTGAAGACAGCCACATTTTGTAGGTCACAGGCCTGAAAACCAGTAGTGGTGTCTGCAGGAACACCCAAAATCAAATTTCAACTGCATGCTACAGTGACGTTCAGTAAGCAGAAGGTTGTGGGCATGCCGCTCTGCCGTAGCCTTCGCAGTGCAAGTCATTGAAGAAGGACCAGAAGCATGACGAAGGGAGTGTTTGATTGCCAGTAACTCCGTTTCTGCTGAATGCATTGAAGTAATTTTGGGGGTGAAGTATTTCTGAAATAGTCTATTTTAACTTCAAATGCATTTCTCAACTTTGATAAAAGTGGTTCAGGGCCCCTTTACTTCTTCTGGTCAACCAGCATTGTGTACCCAATGATTAGTAGCATACAACGAGCAAGCCGTGCTCCTCATCCTACTGGCTGATGCAAGGCGTAGCTGGCTGTACAATTGACTCACAAGTTGATGTGCCATCCTATCTCCAAACAAAATGCAGCCAGCTCAAATTCTTTGGAACAAAGATTATGATTATCGTGGCATATTCAGTAGCTTGCAATCATCAGACTTATTCAAGTCTGCAATGTGGAAACAATATATCATAGTAAAGCTGTTCTTACTTAATCTTGGGTCAAATTTTAAATGCGTAAGCATTTCTATGCTTATCCAATGAGAAAAACTCTGTCCGTCTTGTAAGACTATTGCTTTCAAGACAGAGCCCGCAGCAACGAGCTACTTTACTTTCATGCTGTTGTTGCTTCCACACGAACGAAGCAGTGAGAATACAGTGCTCATGAAGCTCTCAGCACACGCTGCACCTTGCCCCTTTTGCAGCTCGCCTTCAGAGTGGGCCCGGGCGTCCTTCTTCAACATAAACCAGCAAGAACAAAGTGCGTAAAGCTATAAGCAGTCGGCACTCTCTGCTCGCGCCGCAGATCACTTCGAAGATATGCTCTGCACGGCTCATAATGGTTTGACAAGGGTCGATAAGGCACTAAAGAGCGATACCGGCTTATAATGATCAGAACGTCATCAGCGCACCTGGCACCACCACCTGCAGTAGTTTGCTTGCCTCATAAATTCACCTTGCGCTACTTCCACAGCAGTTCGTGTTGCCACAACGCTGTTTATACTGCCTGGATCAAGTTTTGTAATATAGATAATGACTCCAGGCTGCATAGAGATAAGCAATTGGCACAATTCTTACACATACTTAGACAACTCCCAGAGGAGTTTCTGCCGTGAATTTTTTTTTTCTTCAGCTTCCAAGTTCTATACTGGAAGTCAATGGTAGCTACATTTTCAGACACCACGCCACTGTGCAACAGTCTGTGGAAGATAATTGAGGATTTTTACATATCCATATACAGTAAAAGCTCCATAATTCAATCTCGGTTTATTAAAAAATTTGGTCAATTCGTAACCATCATCATCAGGAAGCTTGGTACTATTTCGGCCCTATAGCTTTTCAGTTTCTGATTTTTCCCATGTAAACACCAGCTGCATTGCACGTGTCGTCACGTTTTCTCCACTGATGGTGTGTTGCGTGCATACAATTTCTGACTTCACTGACTACTTGAACACAGAAGCAGATTTGCAGCACCGTATGCTAAGTGGAAGACGAAGTCACTGACAGGGCGCCAGTAGGCGATGGCAGGAATGAATGAGCCCACTCATGCGCCTGTTTTAGCGATAGTTACTGGCTTCTTGATGTCATCCATAGCTTTGTTGATTATAGCAGTGGTGACTGAGATGCTGCGCATGATTAGCATGCTAGAGGTCATGGGTGGTATTCTCAGGCAGTCACTTTCGTAAGACTCAGAGGCGGATGTATCCGCATATGGCTAGCAAGGTTTCTGGCGCTGTGCCGTGCTCGTTATCTTTGCGCAGTGCCAAGAGTTCTGCCGACTGGATACTTTAACGCATTCAGCATGTGTCCAGTGGCGATTCTCACGAAAGTGAAACCATCTCCAAAAGTGATTGCCCAGTAACACCACCCCATTACCCTTGGTGCAGCGAACAGTATTAAGACATCCCCCATCAATGAATACTTCGAGTTTTCCTGCTGCATGGAAAGTAAACATGACATGCTTGTGTTGCGCAGTTTTGCCCTTCTTTTAGAGCACAACTCTTAGGAGTCTGATCCGGCATTGAGCGTCAGTGTCCCTTGGAGTTCTTGGCATAACCGAGCAAAATCAGAGCACAGCGGGGGATGAAAGACAGTGACAGCAAAGAGAGCGCAAGGTGGAAAGCAGAGAAGGAGGGTATAGTGAAACGAAAAAAAGCATAGTGCAGTGCAAGACAGAATCTGTGGCAACAACTGCTAGGAGATGGCACCGGAGTAGTTCACCGACTACACCATCAATAAGGCATGCGGCAAGCGCATCCACTGATACCCTATATGGAAACAAAGTGCTTCATGAACGAAGGTCTGTCTGCAGCAGCTGCTGTGAGTCCCGCCCACACATCACCCACGCACTGCCTCCCGTGATCTCCCAATTAGCAAGGCAGTCACACCACACTTCGCTCCATTTGCAAAGTGCTACACGAGGCAGATTGTCCACGCCAGCCACGCTACTCACAGCGTTTTCTTCCTAATAAAAACCGTGTACCTATATAACCACAACACAAAATATTGACACACATACTTCTTTCACTTATAGAGCTGCGCTCAAATTTCGCATCAAGGAGTATCGCAAACGTCAGTGAATTTTTTTCTTGGTTCTTTCTTTTTTTTTTTGGGGGGGGGGGGGTAACTTGAATATCCGCTTAGGTAATTTGAAGGTTTCTTGCAGTTTGGTAGACTTCGAATTAACAAGGTTATACTGTGCGTAATCTCCTTCATGGAATACAAGGTTCCCAGAGATGTTTACATGAGCAGCTGCATAGATGGTAGCATCATGTGGCACAATGTCTAAGAAACAGGACTACCATATATTCTGGACGCTAGTTCATGAACTAGGTTGCCACGGCAGCAAGTGAATCTAGAGTTTGCTGCCTGCTAAACTTGTCTGCGTGCATGTTTGAGTGAAAATTAACACATCCTTTTTTTTTTCCTGGTACTGTATTTACACAATTGTAAGTCGACTCGAATGTAAGTCGGCCCCCCCATATCGCATGTGACAGGGAAAAATGCAAAGAGCATACCCAAGGGTGCATTCGATAGCGAAAATTTATTGGTAGCTGGCATGGTCACTGGACTACTCGTCTTCACTTGTGCCACTGTCCTCACTGGTGCTGCCATCATCATCGCTGCTATGGTCCCACAGCTCGTCATCGTCCAGCGAAATTCCACATTTGGCAAACAACTGCACCACGACATCTTGTGGAACAGCAGCCCATGCTGAATACACCCAACCACACAAAGCCATCAGGGAAGCTCTTTTGACAGGTCCAGTTGGCGTAATTTCGTGGTCTTCTGCCGCCAGCCACTAGTTGTACTCACGGCGGAGCAGGTCCTTAAAAGGCGAAGATCCTGGCTTGTTTCATGACCATGTCGCACTTCACTGGCAGGGACCGATCACACATTTCAGCAACGTATGCCGCAAGCTTGGCCTACAGCTCCGGAAAGCATCCAGACTTCGGCCCGTGGGAAATTCTTCACTTGCCGTCACAGGTGAAAATTTGGTAGCACTGAGCTTAGTGTCACAAATTGGCAGTGGCGCGCTCCCCCTCCTCCTCTGTCTTCGACATTGGACTGGCGCGGCTTGCTACGTGCTTGCGCTCGCATTTCAGAGCACAAATTGGCGTGCGCCTGCTTGCGGCACTGGGCTTTCAAAAGGTCGTTCACTGCTCGCGCTAAAAGGCGTTAGCTAGCGTAGACATGCTTTTTGCCGTGCACTTAATGTGTAAGCACAGATAAGTGTGTGCCTGCTTTTCGCACTGGGCTTTTAACAGATCGCTAGCTGCTCGCAATTAAATAAAGATGAAATGCGCGTCGGCAAGCGCAGAATTGTTTTGCCGTGGCCTTACCGTGCATGTAAGCACACAGGAATGCCAGAAAACATACATGCAAAGGGACAGGAAACTACGCTTTATTTTTCCTTTGTGATGTACCTTCACACTGGGCTGCTGTGAACGAGCACTGGATGTTTAGTGCGCCTGGAGTACTCATGATGACTGAGGAAGCATGGAAGTAACACATAGCTGGCAGTCAAGTCGAACACGTCAAACTAAGAGCTATAGGGAAAAATAAATACGTGAGAGGTGTCTGCTCTTCCATGAACTATCGATGCTCCCCGCAAGTGCCGCTGTTCTGAGGGTGCCAGAATGGAACAGTGGCACTTCCATCAACTATCGACACCCCCCCATGAGTGTTGTGTGCACTGTAATACTCTCAAAAATGTTTAAAACCTTTACGAAAAGTGAACAAACGCGCGGGATAGCGAAAAGCTATGGGTAGGGCTATAGAGCAAACATAAAACTGTATCTACATTGTAGCTCCCCTGATATCTTGTTGGTCTCGATTTTTTGGCAGTGACATGTTTTGATTTCGAATGTAAGTCGACCCCCCCACTTCAGATTTTCAAATTTAAAAAAAATAGATTGACTTACAATTGTGTAAATATGGTAAGTCTATAGCAGCTCACCTACCTCAGCTGGAAAATAATCAGGAAAATATGGCATTATTGCGGTGGCCTGCCATAGTCTACTTAGCTGCTGATGTAAAATGTCAGCAGCAATGTTATCACCAAAATTTAGCTTCCATGACGAAAATAAACTTTATTGTGATGAAAACGCCTATCTAACAAAAAAAAATTATGCCTATCCCACATGGTGTGTGAATCGATGTTATGCAAAGCAGTTTTGGAGGTAGCTGGATATCCAGCATCGTTTGGAGTTTCACAAGGTGTTACCAGATGGACCAATGAGTTTGTGCAAGGAAAACAATTATGTATGTGAAGCAAGTTTATACGAAGATAGCTGCAGGACGACAACTATAGTATGACAGTGACGGCATGAAAAGTGATGCTTGTTGTTTTTCTACTCCGGCAGAGAAACGTTGCACTTGTTCCGCTGCAACGCGGGCCAATCCTGAGGGTGGTACAATGTCGCACAGTGTTCACCTAGAGCTAGATGCTACGAGGGAAAAACTGAGGAATGTGGGCTGATTCCAGAGGCAGCCAAATATAACAATGTGTCTCAAAGTGGTAGCTGCCACAAGGGAAAAGTGGGAGAAACTGGCATGCTCTTGCTTTTATAGCTAAATTGTCATGCAACGTCTATACTGATGGCTCAACTACATCAACCAGTTCTGGTGGCGCTGTAGTTATACCAAGAATGGGAATAACCCAGCGGTTCGAGACTTCCCGTATCACTAAGTCTACAGCTGCAGAGCTCGTGGCTCTCCGCAACACACTTCATACGATAAATGCTGAAAGTCCTCGAAAATGGGCAGTCTTTATGATTCAAGGTTGGCCTTACACGTGCGAAATCATGGAACTTGTTCATCACTTGAGAAAAAAAGGCCATGATATCTCTTTTCAATGGATACTAGGCCATTGCAGTATCATTGAATATGATGACGCAGACAAGGCGGCTCGGATGTCAAGCAAAGAAGACCGCTGCGTCCCCATTCCTCTCTCAAGGACTGACGCTGCGAGACAACTTCGCATTCTAGCATGCGCGCTCTCCTTAGCAGACTGGGAAAGCACACATACAAGGCGCACCAGACCTGCACAGACTAAACCCTTCACTGCAACTCAGACCTCCGGCCGGACTGCACTGATGCGAAGCGTCTCTTCTGTGTCTGTTGTGGCTGGGAGTTGCCTTCATGAAAGCTTATTCAGCATGAATTGGAAGGGCTGATAATCCTGCATGTGATGTTTGCGGATGCTAGGAAATAATTGACCACTTATTGTGCCACTGTCCTCAATTTCAAGCACAAAGACAAAGCTGCCGGCACTGCTCCCAGGTTGCTCGCTGGACCTGTGGCTGGGCCCTCATTCTGTGCAATGACGCTAACGGATCAAATTGCTCATGCTTGTCTTTGTTCGTTGAGTCGAACTGCCGAAATGGAACACGGCTGATCTGCCCACTGATCTTCGGCAATGCACGACGTTGCCGGTGAAAAGAAAGCACACTGCTATAGATTTGGAAACAAAGTGCTTCTAACCGATGAGGAGATCGTCGCGAACGTGCTTGCATCGGATAGCGACAGTGATGGCCACAACGGCAGCGCTGGCGCGGTAGGGCAGGCTGCCCCAACATTGTGCCCGCGGGAGGTCCTGTAGATAACTCAGTCCCTCATGGGCTTGTTTTTACAAGGGACCTTCCGTTTCACTGCGTGGAGCACCTGGATTCCATGGAGAAGGATGTCGGCAAGCTTTGCGTAAAGCAAACAAAGCCGACGGACATGCGGTTTTCTCGTGCAAGCCAGTGGGAAGTACGTGGCGAGATGCTTGTGGCAACCTCGTCTCAGCGTTTCTTCTGGATTTCTCAAGCTGAGATGCTGCCACGGCAACCTTCCCGCATATTTTAAATGGCGCCTTTTGGGGCCACCAAAGCGATGCCTCGGCGGGGCTCGCATTTCACTTGCTGCCCGTGACCCCTGTTTGCAGTTATAGCAGTGCCATTCTGGAACGCCGACAGCCGCGGCTTGTTAACAACACGCAGTCACAGCGTGCAGGAAGCAGAGTTAAACAGTTAAACAAGTCAACACAATCAGAGGCCGGATGGAGGAAGGTGGTGGGGAGGAAAACTGGCCTCCCCGCCATTATAGTTCTCTCAGAACAGCTATGACATCCCCCATTTTGATTTCTTATTTTCCATGCAACCCGGTTATAACAATTATCAATTATAACAATGTAATATTCGTGGCACTTGAATATAGTTATAAGTGGGTTCGACTGTATGTATACAGACAAGCTGAAACTCTTTTAATAATTCCACTCTTTACAGAGACTACTGTCAGCATTGCAATACAAATGGAGAAAAAGAACAAAAAGAAAAAAAAAACGTATAGCTAGGTGAAAGTAGCAGCTCCAACAAAATTTATGACTTTCCATGGCCAAAAGTGCCATCCTTGTATTTGTCCCTCCTCCATGGTTGGCGACCATGGAGGAAAGAAAAACTTACGAACTTCATGTAATAATCTCAAAGATGAGACATAAAAGATAAAAAATTATGCAGATCTCATGCACTGTGGGAATCGATGTAAGCGAAGCTTTCTGTGTTGGTTGCTTTGATTGATGATAATTAGTGGTAATGTTGATGGGGAAAGCTTAATTCCTTTTAACGGTTAGTTTAACACAAGAGTGGTGAGTTGACATTAAATGTTACCCTGTATGCACTACTGCTGTTTGTCTGCATAGTACACACAACACACAGAAAGGGGTGTTTGCTTGAGGCATTGTTGTGCGCCATATTTTATAACCTCCGAGAGGGTTGAGCATTGTCATTGCCTCACATGGCACATTGTATCATGGCAGAAGTAGTAGACTTGAATTGGATTATGGGGCTGTATGTGCCAAAACCACACTCAGATTATGGGGCAAGCTGTAGAGGCAGCTGTAGTGGTGGACTCTGGATTAATTTTGACACCGTGATGTTCTTTAACATGTCCCAAAATCTATGTGCCCGTGCGTTTTCTATTTCGCCCTCATCGAAATGGGGCTACCGCAGTTGGGGTCAAATCCGTGGCCTCTACCAATGTCATAGCTGCAAAGCTACCACGGCGGGCACAGAAGTGTTGATTTGACGGTTGACCGCTTCCGTAGTGTCGCCTGGACTTTGCAGTGCACTTTAATTAAGCGTAATTTGTCCGCTTGACATATTTGTGTGGTGTTTATTTTTCAGAAATTGCAGAAATGTACTGTAACATACCTTGAACTTAAGCTTATCCAGTTTCCCTGCAATTGCTGTCGTATAGTAGTAGGGTTCCCTTGCCTCCTCACATCACCTCCCCTCCCCGCCCTTGTATGGTAACTGCCTCTTCGCCTCCCTCCTCTCTACAGTTCTATCTACGTCTCCTCTGGACTCACACGTTAGTAGAACTCACACGTTAGTAGAAAGGGAAGTGCTGCAGTTTCTGCAATGCTTTTGAGGGGGGTCATGGATAATTACAGCTGTCAAGAGGCTAATGTGGCAATGCCCAGGGAGCTTCAGAGGGCATTGTGCGCATTCGAAGTGACGGGGTGAAATGAGTTTCCCACATCGCCTTTCCTCTCTGACTTGCTCCTGTCATATATATACACGCTCTGAACCTCCCTCCCGATGCGGTGTGCCAGACAGCAGCAGCCACAACAGCAGCAGCAGTGGGAAAGTCGAAGGAAGAGGCAAAGAATGCTTCGCTTTAGAAGGAGGAATAATTAAACAATCACACAAGCACATGACTGTGCACGTAATGGCAAGAGGTGCCATGTGACACAATCACACAGCTGGCAAGTTAAGCCAACTGAGCGGTTATAATGGACTAATTAGAGAGGTTGCACTTCTCACCTGCCAAGCAAGTAGGCACTCTGCCGGTGCAGTGGAATGAAGGGCAGGCTGACGTCGCCCTTGAAAGGGTAAAGCCGCCACCGGCGCTTTGGTTTGCGAGCTTCAAGTGGTTCGTTGTACTTGATGACTACGCCGTTGTAGATGTTGGTGTCTTCAGCCAGCTTGCCAGACAGGCCAAAGTCGGGCTTCACCGCCACCTGAGAAGAGAGGGGCAAATATTATTTTAATGTCACACACTCTCCTGGAGACACACAAAAAGAAACACCAAGTGGCTATGTCTGTCAAGGTGTTGGCACCCCTAGCTGAAGCTTCCGACTCCAAGACAGGCACTTGAACAAATGAGTCAACAAAAACATGGATGCCAGCCAGCAGTAAAGCCATGGATATAGTACAATTTATCACATGGGCTCCACACGCGGCACAGTTACACAGTGCTGGTGAAAAGTGGACACATTACAGTCTAGCGTCAAGGCGCAGCCAGCGAGACCAGCCGCATTCCGCATGCTTTCACATCACCAGCATGGCAATTAATCTCCCATTATAAATAATAATAATAATAATAATAATAATAATAATAATAATAATAATAATAATAATAATAATAATTCAGAGCCATTCACCTTTGAAGGTCGATGACCAGCGGAGCTGTATATATGGCGATAAATATGTTTATAATAAATATGTTGATAAAAAAATAAAAAACATACCACAATGAATTTCGTATTTCACAATATTTGTTATTTTATTTAATTGCATACTCAATGCTCTTTTTTATTTTTAACTTTCTTTTTATTGCTTTTTTTATTTATTATTTGGTCATCAAGGTGATTGTTGCTTTATGATCGCTATGATATACCAGTGGCTCTGTGGCGACAATGGAAAGTTCTTGGCCAATGTGAGGTCTACACACAACTGATGACATAGCGTGGGCACACCGATGTTTGTGTAACACTGAATGCCGAACTTTTCCAAAAGAAACGCCACGAACCACATTTCATCTGGCCAAGACACGTCTATGTGGAAATCACCCACAGTTACGATGGGAGTGAAGTCAGTAGCGGCGATCCAATCAAAGGTGCATATGCTTGGCGTTTGCAGCACGATCTTTGTCCATATTACGTGCGGCCCGCCATCACTGTGCACATTCCCGCTTCTGTTCACGATGGTGTTCATTGTAGGCGTTCGCGGCCTACCCATTGCACGGGTAGAAGGAAACTGAGATAAGATTACATGGTTTGCCTATAGAGCCCGTGACGTCAAACAACAATCCGTACTAAACAGTGTCTATTCCAGTTTTGCTTTCTTTATTACAATATATTTTTTTTCACAATACATTTTGACACTTCTCATGATTAAATGCAGCTTTTGCCTACCCAGCAATACGTTTTTGCTTCATTCGTTAGCTCTTTTATCTTTGGGGTGGCCACCACATTTTTGCCTATGCACACAAATTGCCAGGACCTAGCGCATAACAGCTCTGCTGTAATAGCAATGTTTATTGCATCATATACTGGGCATATGACACTGGGGACAGGCAGTAAAATCTGTCAGAAATGACAACTTGACAGAGCCACAAGCCCCCATACATTGACTGCAGTGCATCAGAAACACAACAGAACAATGTCTTTATATTATAAGTAAGGGAAGGGCACAGAGGAAAAAAAAAGTTACAAGGAAGCAAAAAGCACTGCACCTTGCAACACAAAGGAATATGCAACAAAGAACAGTGAGCACTTTCTTCTTATGATTTATAAGATACATGAACATGTGATACATTATTTTACTATACAATCAAAAATAGTAGACAAAATATGGACAGGATAGTTAAAAATTCGTACTGTAACTGGGAACAATACTGCGACAACAGAAAGGGAAAAATTTTGAAACAATTGTATCACATTGCAAACAAACTACGAAGTTTCCTGTATTTCATGTTTTCTAATTGTATATTTCTATCATTTAAACTATTTAATAGTTTAGGTAGTCTATTCTGCAGTGTTTGTAAATCTTCATTTGTTCTATATGTGCTCACTTCCCATGGATCTATGCTACAAGTCTGATAATTTGTAACATTTCTTTGTAAGTTGGCTAAGCGTTGTAGGAAAGAAAATGTTTGCACATTTTATCGAAGTTCGTTATATGGAGGTTTAACTGTAATCAAGCAAATGTGTCACAGGTAACATGTTGTATTTGATGAAGAGGCTGTCGGAGCGATAATACATAGGCATGTTTCCAACAGTCCTAACAAATCTTTCTTGCAATTTACGAATCTCGTAAATTTTCATGCATCGTGGTTGCCCAAACTAAGTGGCAGCAATTAACCCGCAAACAAAACAAGGTGTTGTATATTAGTACGATAGTGTTAGATGGCAGTATGCGGCAGTTACGGTAAGCAACACCAAGAATTTATGCCAGCTCATGCCATAGCCACTAGACCAGAGTGCATCGCATCCTAGCTCAGCCTGTTGGCAGCAGCAGTGGTGGTGGTGGTGGTGAAAAGCATTGCAACATCGCCGTCTAGAGTTTGGCAGCAGTGCAGAGTGTGCATTGAGTTTGCGGCTGCACCAGACGAAAAAGCGCTCAATCACTGCATACTCGTGTGCATGTGCTGTGTGGCAATAGCTGATTGCACTTCTGAGGGCCGCGCTCGAAGCACCGAACTACACAGGAGGCAAATTTTCGGCAATACTCGCATCGCCGGCAAACCATGTCTGACTTCGCCAGTCACTGCCAGGGGCACCGAAAACATCGGACCATATCTGCGCCTTACCAGCAAGCACTGCAACCACCTTCTTTATCGGTGTTGACAGCTGGGCGAGTTGATCATCGAAGCATATCAGTAGGAGGGAAGAGGTGGTGTTTTAGCCACCCTTCAATTAATCTTTCAGACAAGGAATACGCTCATTTATGCTCCACATGTAACACAAGAATGCGAATCACGCTGTTGTTTACGTATGCCTGTAATTGAGTGACCACCCTCACGTACAGAGAAAATACCACCGAAGTGTGGTTCACTTGCTGAAGAAGAAGGAACAGCAAATTGGAAGAGCTGCCCTATGTTGTACGAAAAACGAACGACAGGCACGGTGTACTTCTCTGTCTAACAAACATGCACGCTTTCTCAATAAGCAATGCAGTCAGGAAACAAAAGCTAGCTGCCAGCCAAGTAATGCAGGCGTGGCAAGACACGCATGAAAGGACAGAAAATGGGCAAGATGTTTGTGCGAAACAAAAGTGACAGAAGTGGCAGATGGAGCACGAAGTATTATTGGCAAGTGAATGAGAAAAGCATCTCGTTGGATGCACAGATGTCAGTGGCAGACACCAGGCCAGGAACAGCAGCAGACATTCACACAGGGACAAGCACTGCTCTCAGGAAACAGACGAGAAAACTTGCCGACAAGTTTTCTGGCTATGGAGGCAGCACAGCTACAGGGGCTGGAAAATAAGTGTATTACTGTGCCAACAGCACAGTTGAATTTGGCGCTGCTGTCAGTTTCCCTGACATCGTGTACCTTGTTAGCTTCCGTGAAGAAAGTCACGAGTGAACAGGTGTAAAGAGACCATGCCACTCACTTCGTCTGTTTTGACGGTAATTTCTTGCTAAGATACTATGCCACAAGTATTTGGGAGCAAGATGAGTGGCAGATCAGCACACAACAGAAGGTCAGCAGAAGAAAGTGACACCGTTCTGCTTTCAAGAGATGTGGAAACCATGTGTAAATACTGAATACTGAGAGGGACAGTACATAAACCATGCAATGATCTTACATGTACCAAAGCTTCCCTGAAACGCACTTGTAAGGTGACTTGAAACGCACATTGTAATTTGCCTATTGCTGAGTGTTTTAAGACTGCGACGGGAAACCGAAATAACATCGAGCTGGTGGGTGACATTCGAATGCGATGGTTATGATGCTGCCAGAGCGAAACATGATGCTCACTTCACGCAACATACATAGGGGAATGGCGGTGCATTTGGCTTATCGCCAAAGCTTGCAGTACACTTCCAACGGCACTATGCCCCATTTGCTGAGACAGATAGGTGAAGATGCTTATCACAGTAGGGTTGGGGATGATAGCTCCAGGAGAGGATTTGCTGGTACCGGAATAGAAAACTGAGTGCATGCCAGCATTTTCATATCAGACAGTGGGCAAGCCATGGCATAGTTGTAGAGTGCCCACTTCGGCTATGGCAGGTTGTGGGTTCAATTCCCACTGCTGTCAAGCAACCACTGGTTCTCAAATGGGCACAAGTGTACCCAGCCTGGCATTTGGCTTTTTTCACTGGTGAAGCGCTTGTGAAAGGGGCCTGCACCCTAAATTCCCGTCGAAACCCTTGTGAGCACAAAAAAAAGTGACGTTTGGGCCGCTCCCATGGCAGCCATTTCCCATGTGCTCATGATGTGCATTTGAGGCGCCACATGGGAAATGGCTACCATTGGAGTGGTTCAATCACTTTCTTTGTGTGGGTGCTGACGAGGGCCTCGACGGGAATTCAAGGCGCAGGTTCCTTTCCCAAGCGTATCACCCCCTGAAGAAAGCCGAACGCTAAGCCAGGGTACACTTGTGCCCACTTGAGAACCAGTGGATGCCCAGCAGTGGTGGGAATCGCAGCAGTGGCCTCACAGTAGAGCATCCACCTCGCATAAGACAGGTACCAAGCTCAAATCCCGGTGCCGCCGGAAGCCCACTGTTTTCGTTTTTTCTAATGGGCAGAGATGTTCCCCAGCCTGGTGCTTGGTCATCATGGGACCGGAACACTTAGAAAGGGGTGTTTGTCTCCAACCTGAAGGAGTGCCCCACCCCAATAGGTGCATTTTAGGCCACCACATGGGAAATGGCCGCCCTGGGAGCGGCCCAAACATCACATTTTGTGTGTGTGTGTATGTGCGTTTGTGTGTGTGCTCATGAGAGTCTCGGCAACAATTTAGGGCGCAGGCTCCTTTTCCAAGTGTATCACCTCTGAAGAAAACCGAACGCCAGGCTGGGGTACATCTGTGCCCATTAGAGAACCAGTGGGTGCCCGGCAGCAGGGAGAATTGAACGTACAAGCTCCTGCAGCCGAGGCAGACATTCAAACTAGGCCACAGCTGCAGTATATTGCGGGCCAGCTTCTGCAGCAGGCGACTACTGCTTTCCATTGTGCGTGCGTCGTGCCTTTTTTTGTTTTCATGTGATGTGGCCATAAGACGTGTCATGCAATTGCAGTTTGGCAATGTAGTGAACGTTGGTGCCGAAAGATTGTGTTTTCTTGGAACCTATGAACATAAAAGAGAAGTATAACTGTACTGGGTAATTTGTGCGATGAAGCTGTATACCTCTACTCCCCAATGCGTTTGTCGTGTCCGTGGGCAAAAACTCAACTAATCACAGCGAGAGGCGCGCGCCATGTGTGCTGCTCGGTTCCTTGTAGCACCACCAGATGGCGCTTGCCTCAGCGCATTCGCGGCGGCAGCAGCATCAGCCACGTGGGGGAAAGAAAAGAACTACCAGAAAGCTCACCTTCAGGCACAGCGTTTACCACAAGCATTCCCAGTAAAGATTACGGTTGCATAAGCTGCAGTTGCCGGGAAGTGGCAACTGTAGCACACAAAAGCAAGGAGTGACACTTTTGTATGTAAAAGAGCCCGCCTAACAACTGCTTTCATTTGTGTTCTAATAGCGCTATGGAAAAGGCAGGCATATTTAGGACTCCCAAAGAGCAGCATGAACACTGTGATCTGCGACGAGAACAGCAATGTCAACATGCACAACTGGATCATGCTCATGCTCAACAGGGTCCTGTTCAAGGCTACACCACATTGGTCTATCCGATGAGGTGATACCACAGCTTCGCTGGGCAACCACCTTCACAGCATGAATTGGAGCCCATTTTTTTATGTTCTCGATTGCAAACATCGGCACCGGGAAGTCATGCGTAACAGGATCGTATCAACAAGGTTACACTGTACTTTCTGGGAATTAGGTAATTATGGCACAAGAAAGTTATGGAAGCAAGCTGGTTCCATTATAGAAATAAGTTCCCTTGTAGTGCAATGTAGTTCTTATTTACCAATAAACAATTAAGTAGAGCCACAAGGCTGCGGCAACCTGTGCGGGAACTTTCAAATAGCAATGCCACCCGTCTTTTGTTCTTGTGTCCTTGCCGAGTTACCAATTCTTCTCACACAGCATTGGTGGTTGCTTTGCTGTTGCAGATGCATAACCTACAGCTCAATACAGCTCAAGTTAGAATTCCTCTTTAGCATACCTATAAAGTGGCTATGCGACGCCTTCTAAGAGAAGTATGGAACATATGTAGTATTGTCTTAAAGGGCACCCCTTCACAAATCTTTTACGACAGAACGTTTGACAGCAAAGCTGTGAAGGAGTTTTACAATGGTTTTAGTGCCGACACCACCATTTAACCACCTTTCCGCCATGTGCTCGATCACATCTCTTGCTTCTTCTCGCGGTGTTCTGCCATGCCACTCTTCGCTCTTTCCAGGTAACGTCAGCCTTTTCAATTTCCCTTCTCTTCTTTCTGTCTTCTCCACTGGATGCACATGCTGTCTTCGTTTCTTTTTGAGGTAACGGCTGTGCTGTCTGCACTGCTTTTCCGTATATTTCCCCGCTTGGTACTACTGTATATACTTTGGCTTCTTTTACACTAGCCTGTGACAGATGGCAGGCGATGGCATAGTCAATACGGAACGCAAGTGCAATGCAACGTGTGTCGGAGCCACGAATTTGTTTTGAAACGTAATGATCAATGCTTGCAAAATAAAAGGTATACCTAGCATATATCTAATTCGAATAGACAACTTATATGCAACTTTTTTTCGCAAGTAATTCGTAATCTCTTTAATGTACCCTATGTGAGCATAATTATCACCAATCAACTTTTGCACCCCCTTCCATGCCTCTGCAGCCTTGCCCTCTTGATCATTCAAACTGCATTCTTTGCAATGAAGCTGTGCAGTTTGTCACCCCCCATAGATTTGAGAATACGAAAAACACGTGCCTTCTCTTCTGGCTCCTCCTTGGGCTCCTTCTTGCCCCACTGATGCTTCTCCCCATCACCAGAGCGCCGCCGCTGTCGCCGCTTGTCCCTGCGTGGTGGACTGTCCCTGCAAAGCACCGCCAATGATGCCTACAGACTTGCGGCGATAAGCATTGAAACAATCCATTTCACTACACCTGCAAGCAATGCTGCTAACTGCACCAATGACAACACACTCATCACGCTGGGAGAAATGCTGAGAGTCATTGAGGGTGGCACACAAACAGCAGGTCTCTCTGTCATGGATTTAACAATGAGCCAACAAGAAAACCGTCTTCATATGGCCTTCTCTTCAACAAGTCCCCTAGTCACACTTCTTTCACAGTCACACATACAAAAGCAGCAACAGCACCGTTCACAGCACAGGATCCTGTGCACAAGAGTAGGGCTGTCCTTCTTTTTTCAAGCAACCATTTAAAGGGACACCCAAGGGCCACACTAATCCAGTTGAGAAATGGCATTCTTTCAAAACTACAATAGTTTGACAGAAGGAGGTTGATCACAAGTGGAAGAAATTAATTCCAAACTTCAACTCTATGTACACGTTGTTGGGCAAGTTGGTGCAAGTTGTACATGTTAGCACGCAACGCACATAAAGACAATGACGACAACGATGCAGCGTAAGCTTGACTAGCACAAGTGCGTTGTTATCTTTGTCTTAACCTATGCTGCACTGACACTAACATATATGACTTCCCTTATGTGAAGTCTGACCCGAAATCTCCGCCCCAGTACATCAGTACCACACCAAAGATGTCAAAGCATTTCTAATATTTAGGCCATCGTGTCACAGGAAAGGTTCTAGAATCTCGCTAGTATGAGTGCATTTCTTTTCAGTATCTCTTTAGCATGTTCTTAATTAGTCACGAATATGATTCACCTTTTGCAAGACTAGAGCATTTGAGCTATCACCTTGACAATGAGTGCTGGAAAACTTTTGGAAAGTGTCAGCAGCTTAGGCATGTTTTAGGACATTGTCTTGAATGTTGGTCTTTTTTCTAGCTTAAACCATTATTAATTTCATGGCACTTTTTCGGCTTGCATCACAGAGCAAAATCTGAGGAAAGCAAGGGTGAATGAGCAGGCAGTGCACCTTTAGCAAAGAAATGCTGTCAAAGTGTGCTAAATGCTCATGATACATATTGTACATGAATCAAACATTTTTTTTCCCCTTTTTGTGATCCTAAGGCTACTTCTCATTAGAATGTATTATATCTGGGATTTTACAGTAATATGTGCTTTGACATAACCTTACATCCATAAGTTGTAGTTGTAATATATGATGTAGTTATTCCAGAGAAGGCACCATAGGTAAAGACCAACTGAACTTCAAAATGTGTAGAGTGACAGTTCTATGACAAGTACTTGCACTTGGGATAGCTTCCACAGTGTTGCCTGGCAAGTACAAAATGGAGTTAGATAGATGTAGTGTTTGATTTTGGCATCTGGTCAAAGCTTTCAATTTCTGCCTAATGAGCATTGGCAAGATCACGCATCTTGTCTGGAGAGATGCATGCGTCTGGCAGTGAGGAAACACGCCATACAAAATAGCATGATAAACACACTTCTTGCCTCAAGGACGACTCATACTGCATTTGCAAAGTAGTTTGCTGTGCAGTAAAGTTATGTTGGAGTCTCTACAAAGGGTCCACAGGCTGCAGCTTCGTAACAGTTACTGCCTGGCTGTAGTGTCTGTTATTGCGAATTGGCTCACCGATCTCGATGGTTATCCCGGGAGTGGGGTGGCCTGTGACGGCCATCATCTTCGTGTTTCCGCCGCTTGTTGTCATTCTCCCTGCTTGTGCTTCTCCGACGCCGTTCATGCCTGTCTCTGTGCCTTTCGGGGTTCTCTCTGTGGCCGCTATCAGTTTTTGCAACCTGCACATGTGGGCCAGCCTGGGAGTGGGCAATGGAAAATTCCAAAAGAATGTTACTGGCAACACGGTTTCTTCCAGCACTTGCAAAGGCAGCGTTAAGTGTCGAGAAGAATAATAAACTGCACTGGCTAAGAGAGATGTAGAATGAGTACACAGACCAAACTTAAACGCTTCTGTAATACAATAATTATAAAGAGTTACTGAAGTAGTACTTCGGTATGACAGCAGGATAATGGTACCTTGTGCACAATATCCTGCACTCTTGATTCAGTTACAGCCCCTCTTTTACTTCCATGCATTTAGTGCCCTTGTGATGTGACACTAAGTACAACAAACAAGTAGGCATGTTTCATACTTTAATAATGAATAAATATCAAAATTGACATGCCCAACTCTGGCTGTAGTTCAGATTATCCTCAAAAGCAGGCAACAACAGCTGTAACAGAACAAGCTCAGCTTGTGAAGCTTGCAAACTCCTATCTGTCTGTTTCCGTGACTGTAGTGCTCATTTGTTACAGCCGACTGTATCAGTGACTTCAGTAAAAAAGAAATTTTACTGGTGTAGAGTAGCAAGGGTTTATTATCGAGAAATATGAAATGGCAAAAATCAGATCATACTTGGCAGTCGGATAAGTTGCCAAGACAAAGCTGAAAAAATTTGTGAGCTACCTCTACGACAAGTACTGTCTCCACACTTGTAAAGGTAGGGCAAGCATTCTCACCAAAGCTTCTCGAACAATAATATTCCCACTACATTGACTGGAGTTAAAGAATTCAAGCAGGAGCCTGACACAAAATGCTGACATTCTTTATAACTATTTGACGCATTAAAGCACTTGATGAATGCAGACATGTTACCGAGAACACAGAGTCAGATAACAGCATGTTGTTTGTGGAAATGAGTGCTTATGTGTGGGGCACAAGCATGCCACAGGAAGCAGTAGCACCATATATTCCATGCATGTTCTTTAAAATAATACTTCCTGCGCATTAGCGCATGGTGCACAAAAATGTTTCCGCTCTCTGTTCGTTTATCCACTCATTGAAGTTCCTCGGCATTCCGATTTGTGTGCATCCAGCTGAACATAAAGACACGCAACTTCTATATTCTTTTGAACAACGACAATGAACAGTAACTCTTCGCACAATACTAAAGAGACTAAAGAATGTGTTAACTGGCTGCTGCCTTTAAACGTTTCGCTTTAAGAGCCGACAATTCAAGCCGTGTTCCAAGTGCAAGTAAACAATCTTCCACGGCCAGTGCGCTTCACTGCCAGATCTGCTCTTTCAAAGCAACGCGATTTACAACATAGCGCCTCCATCCCCTGTCACGAGCAGCGGCAGTAAATAACGCTTTCTCCTGTCACTACGAGATTAAACAAAGACGCATTCGCTTGCTTGAGTGCCGAGCTCTTCGCTTGGCACAGACAGGTATTTAGGGATGCGCATTTTCCTTCAGATGTTCAGTCGAGCGCGATAAAAATTTAGTTCAAGGCGGTGTCACGGGCAGGCTATCAGCCTGTACTTGACACTATTTAAAAAATGAAAACGGCCGTCTCCCGGAGCAACACCATTTGCGATCACGCGACCTTGCTAGATCGCGCAATGCCGGCGCTAAAACGAGCACAGAGAAACGTAGGGTGTGTCAGGCGTCAAGCAAGAGCTCGATTCCATACGCTGACCAGAAGACGTGACTGATTACGGGCGAAAATCTCGCGGAGCACCGATTTTCGGCCACAAGCACAGGAAGAAACGCGATGATGTCGGAGCGTGCGTCTTGACTTGGATGACCATGCTAGCTGTTACCTTGGTGTGCTTTGATCTGTGCTCCGGACTAGGAGATCTAGAACTTCTCTTGCGTCTCGTGTCCTCTTTTCTCCGTTTCTCCTTCGGTTCACTCATTGTGACGGAAAGCGTTGCAACGGGATTCACAACATCGAAAACATCCTGGCGTCGGCCATCTTGAACATATTCCTGGAGCGACGCGAGCGACCCGCATCGTTCGGAAATGTCAAAGCGAAACCGAAACAGGCGCTTTCTGGGGTCACTAGTGCCTAGAGTGCAGTGCACTTTGACATTCTTGATGCTGCATCCATATTTTTTTTTTCTACATTTATATTTTTTAGTAGTACCATTCGTTCCTGCTTCTGCTATTGTTTACGCGTTCGCACCCAGTCGCAACTGCTAAATATGGAGGAAGGATGGCTAAATAAGCAGTTTGCGCCATTCCATTCCAGGATTGTTTCGTTTATTTTTCTTCGAAAGCCTGACAGGCTGCACTTAGCGAGAACAAGGAAAACCGAAGGGCCCGGCGTTTAGTATGACAAACACATATATGAAGTTAACGGACTATATGAGGCAAAGAAAAGTTTACTACTACTAGTACTAATTATTATTACTGTTGTTGTTATTGAAAGGTCAATGTTGTATTTTCTCTCATTTCCCTTTTCCTTTATGCAATACGAACTCCTTCGCCAATTTAAACGCATGTCTAGGTATATAAAAAGGAAAATAACAATCAAATTTTTTTTTGCCTACGGCTTTCTTGTCATCATTGTCAATTGTGGCTTCATATATGGCGAATGTTACATAAGTGTGACAGATTTCTCTGCATGCATATCGGCGTTATTTCTCAGTTTGATACAGATTTTGTACGCGGCGTTTTTAGGGAGGGAGGGGGTTAACTTCATTCAAGTTCTGTAACGGAGATTACGTAAAGCATTCAAACTTTAAAGGGGCGCCCTGACGTCAATTTTTGTAGTTCTTTTTGCATTCACATCAGGATAACACAAGAAACGCTTTGTTATTCAGAACTTGGAGGGTATAAAATGGTCGCACACGGCCCCTTAAAATAATACTGAAGTTACCTTCCGGTCTCTATATGACTCATGAAGCGTGTATCTCACCCATTGTTTCAGAAGTAATATAGCCGATACCTTCTTTTTTCTTATTTTTCGTTGTTTAGTCACACGCCAGCCGAGACGTTCCTAGATTTTTAATAGATTTTCCCTTGCGTGTAGTGCATAAGAAAGCTGCACGTGCCGCCGCACTTTCATTAGCGCAATTCAGTTATGTGCGAAATTGAAGTACCATATATATATATATATATATATATATATATATATATATATATATATATATATATATATATGTGTGTGTGTGTGTGTGTGTGTGTGTGTGTGTGTGTGTGTGGCAGCCAACAAATTTTACACTCTGTACGTGTACCATTCACGTGTCTCTGAGCTCTGTACTCCGTTCCATACATAGCATGTAGAAGCTATGCAAAAAGTTCGGTCAAGAAAAGTTATCACTCCGCGCGTTCCCTTCATGCTTCGCTCCGCGCGAGCATGCACGTGCGCCTGTCGCGACGGGTTGCAAAAAAAAAAAAAAAAAATCTGAAAAGAACAAAAAAAGAAAACAACGCATTAGCAGCCGCATGCCGCAGTGTGTTTGTTTCTAAGGAATAAAACTTGTTTATGGAACCTATAAAAATAAACAGTTGCGCACAATTGCGTTCAAAAAAGATCGAACTATATCCAAGTGCGATCGAAGCCACTGCAAGAAGTCTCTCTAGCAGCGTAGACTGCCATGTATGGAACGGAGCCTGGAGGAAGATTCCTTCCTCCGTGGAACGGAGCAGCGGGACACTACACGTGTCTGCCGCGAAACATGCATGATTCGCTATGTAGTGCATATTCGCCCGCAATCTCCATATATATCGCTCGTGCTGTAACACCGTGTGTCAAAAAAACTGTTTTGCATCAGTTGAACCTGCGAGCCCTCCTCCTGTGTACTTAAATGCTTCGTCATTCATTCTGCGCCTCGGTCGCGGCTTTTATGCGGCTACCTCGATCATCGCATGCTTTGTGCGCACCAACCGCGCGTCCAGTAGTTCATTGCGTTGCTCTGCAGCGAGCACGGCTCTGTCTCGGTGGACACAGCAGGGCGCGCGGTACGCGTTTTGTTCTTTATTTGGCGGCCGCGAAGGAGTGCAGCACAGCGTCGGGTCCTCCGAAGGCGGCAGCCGCCTCCGCGTTCTTGGCGACTCCGCAGCGCGGTCTGCGGGTCACGAAGAAAGGCAAGCAGAACCAGTTGACGAATCCGTCGTCGGCGTCCGCCTCGTGCAGCCTGCGCTCCTCTTCGTCGTCGCCCCAGAACTGGCCGTACCAGTCGAGGAACCGCTGCACGGGCTTGCACGACAGCAGCCGCTCGCGCAGCGCCCGCAGCCGCGGCCGCCGTGCCACCTGCTGGCCTCCGCCGGTCTGGTCGCCGCCGTCCGTAGGCATGGGAGCCCGACACGATGGTCCTGCGCAGCCCGATTGGCGAGCTCGCTTTGCCTCCGCGCGATGTAAATTGTTGTAGGCTGGTGAGGTAGGCCCTCGATCGGGACTCTGTTGCCATGCCTTTGGCGACAAAAATAACGTGAGAAGCAAGCATTCTTTTGCTTTTTTCTGGTTTCACGCCGAAACCTTTCCCTAGCGAGCTCGAGTGAAACCTAATTTGCAAGGGTAGCCCTCTGGCATAACTAGTGGCATGGCTAGAGGAACTAGTTTGACTAAAATTTGCGGTTTATGAGCGTGCCTCAACATAGCCTCCTTTACGAACAAGCCAGAGGCAATCCATATGGGCAATCGACTGACATGACCTTGGACAGAAAAGCGGTGTTGACTCATCCGCGTCGGTGGTATAGTGGTTAGCATAGCTGCCTTCCAAGCAGTTGACCCGGGTTCGATTCCCGGTTTTTTTTTTTTTTTTACTATTGTTTTCTTAATACTTCTTTTTTATTGCCTGTTTGCGATTTATAGCCGTTGTAGCCATAAGACTATTAGGTGGGACCTTACACTGTACAATACTTATAGAACAATGATGGAAGCCGCTTCGACAACCTCACGTACGTCGCGCATCTCTGCTGCCACGGAGCAAGAGCACTGGTATGTGCGCAGAACGCCTGTAACGCAAGTGGGCATTGTGCAGTTAGATTGATACGCTCACAATTTCTTATTTAGTAACGCTGTTTTCATTTTTTTTGAAACAAATATAGTGGTTGCAGTATAATTATCTTCCGAAGACATTCATGCGGTTTTACATCAGGCTCAAGGGGCCTATACGAGAACGTTTTGCATGCGCTTATATCAAAATCTGGCCCCTTGTTTAACCCCCTTTCTTCTCGGGTAAGGCATGGCCTAAGAAAATAACACAAAGGCAACCATATGGCTGGAAGCCGTCCGTCCATAGGGAAACGCTCCGTCCGTAGGCGTCGGTGGTATAGTGGTTAGCATAGCTGCCTTCCAAGCAGTTGACCCGGGTTCGATTCCCGGCCGACGCACTTTTTTTGTTTTTTTTTCTGGTCTTTTTTTTTTCACCAGATTGTTATTTTTTACTCTGCGTGTTTGTATGGCGCTTTGCTGGATGTTAGAGAGAGAAGAGAATAACTTGAATGAAAGGGATGGCTCACTGGCCTATGCACGGGTGCGGGTCAATGGCAGGGATCATAAAAAACAGAAATACAAAAAGAAAAATAGAAATTTCACGGTTTGGACTAGCAGCTGAAACAGTAATGTTACTTGCACGTCGCGTACTGATTGGTACGCCAGCTAGAGAATACGAACTTCCCACGACACCCACGTTTCGGGCACAAAACGAGTACGCGTGATCTGCTTCTAAGATCAAAGTCGGTCATGGCTCTATGCAGGCACGTACCCAGGGGGGGGCCCCGGGGGGGCCCGGGCCCCCCCCCCCCCCGAAATCAAGTGGCATACCCCCCCCCCCCCCCCTCCCCACCCACGCCACCACTCCTCACACATTCCTAAAGCGCCGCCAGATGAATGTTGATACTTGGCAGCTGTTCATCGGTCAGCATTATGCTGCCTTTTTCACTCCTTTTAGATGGCGGTAGTTATCGGCATCTCTTGTAATGTGAAGGACAGTTTTCTCATAGATTCCGCACCCGTGCGATTAACTCGAGATGCGTTCAGTTGTCACCATCTATTCAACCGTCACGCGCATAGCTGCTGCTTTTGTTAGTTCAACCTTCTTTGTTTAGGCTGATCCTGGCACCAGGAGAGGGATGCGGCTGTTACTCAGCTGATCTGTACTCTCATGGAACGAGTTGCGGCCGGAGAAAACGCCAATTGCGTTTAACTTTTCCCTTTGCTTCATTATTTCGTCGAGTTACAGCTCGCGGCGATGCTGGCAGATGCCCGGAACCATATACGCGTGATATGGGTTAGATGAGGTGGGAAATAAAATAATGTGCTAGAGCGTCCATCATGAAACCCTGCAATAACCCTTAAACACATAAGCAAGATGACTGTCGCCCGTTACCTCGTCTGTTTTTCCCTAATTGTATAGCACTTTTCGTGCAAAATTGGCAACTGGAAACAAAAAATCGCAAGGAGTTGAGAAATTAAGCGATCTACTAAGGGAGAGAGCCAAGGCAACAACCAAACTGCAAGCAAAAGCGAATAATAAAAGAAAGTTAACCGTTGTTTATGAGAATATTTATGCATCAACATCTTTTTATTTAAAAAGGAAGTAGAGAAAAGGTCGCCAGAAGTGGAAAACAATTACTTGTTTTGAATGACGCTTCCACAGTTATCGGTCGAACCGCCTCACGTAGCCACTTCTCTGCTGTGCTTATGTGGGTGTTTTTCTAACCTATCGCGGTGAGCGCAGTACGTCTAGAATCGCAGAGTCCTGCGCTCTACGCGGTTGTATGGGACTGGCGGCCGCACAGCGTTACGCAATTCGCGGAACTGTCAAAACTGATCAACAAGGCGAAAATAACTGATATTCGGAACTATAACATGAGAAAGACAGAAGAAGCCGTAAAAAATGAACACAGCCTGAAATCAGTAAAAAAGAATCCTGGCATAGGACAAACCATGATGTATGCACTAAAATATAAGAAGGATAATATCATCAGCAATCTCTAAGATATAGTGAAAGCAGCGGAAAAATTCTAAGCTGACCTGTATACAGTACCCAGAGGAGTCACGATACCTCACTTAGAAACAGTAATGAACAGGATACAGAAACTCTCCTATAACTAGCCATGAGGTCAGAAGGGCCCTGCAAGACATGAAACGATGAAAAGCAGGAGGAAAAGGTGGAATAACAGTCGATTTAATCAAAGATGGAGGAGACATAATGCTTGGAAAACTGGCGGCTCTTTATACGAAGTGTCTATCGACTGCAAGGGTCCCAGAAAACTGGAAGAATGCAGACATACTAATCCACGAAAAAGGAGACGTTAAAGAATTGAAAAATTATAGGACCATTAGCTTGCTCCCAGTATTATGTAAAATATTTACCAAAATAATATCCAATAGAATAAGGGCAACACTGGATTTTGTCAACCAAGGGAACAGGGTGGCTTCAGGAAGAGATACTTTACAATGAATCACATCCATACCATCAATCAGGTTATCGCGAAATCTGCAGAGTACAATAAGCCTCTCTATGTGGCTTATATAGATTACGAAAATGCATTTGATTCAGTAGAGATACCAGCAGTCATAGAGGCACTACGTAATCAAGGAGTACAGAACGCTTACGTAAAAAGCTTGGAAAGTATTGCTACATGCGTATGGTATTTTTTTGTTTGAACGATGCGCGTGGGCGCCATCACTTCAGAAAAGAGGAGGAAGAACGAACTGGGCTCGCGCTGTGAATCTAACCGGTCAGCGCTGCAACCGTTGTTGTAAATATAATCTGTAAATAGTTTCTCGTCTTACTGACTCGTCCTTCGCGGAAGAATATCTACAGAGGTTCTACAGCTACCTTAATTCTATACAAGAAAAGCAGGGGAGATACCTTATCTATAGAGAAAGGGGTCAGACAGGGAGACACAATTTCTCCAAAGCTATTCACTGCGTGCTTAGAAGAATTCAAGCTATTAAACTGGGAAGGCTTAGGAATAAAGATCGACGGCAAATATCTCAGCAACCTTCGGTTTGCCGATGACATTGTTCTATTCAACAACAATGCAGACGAGTTACAACAAATGATTGAAGACTTTAACAGAGAGAGTGTAAGAGTGGGGTTGAATATTAATATGCTGAATATGAAGATAGTGATAAATAGCCGGGCAAAGAACAAGAGATCAGGATCGCCAGTCGGCCACTTGAGACTGTGAAGGAGTACGTTTACCTAGGTCACTCAATCACAGGGAACCCTGATCATGAGAAGGAAATTCACAGAAGAATAAAAATAGGTTCGATCGCATACGGCAGACATTGCCAGCTCCTGACTGGAAACTTACAATTATTATTGAAAAGTAAGGTGTGCAATCAGTGCATTTTGCCAGTGCTGACATATGGGGCAGAGACTTGAGAGCAAGTTAAGGACAGCGCAAAGAGCGATCGAACGAAGATTGCTAGGCACAACGTTAAGAGAGAGAAAGATAGCGGTTTGGATCAGAGAGCGAACGGGTACAGACGATACTCAAATTGATATCAAGAGGAAAAAATGTAGCTGGGCAGGTCATGTAATGCGCCGGTTAGATAACCGTTGGACAATTAGGGTTACAGAATGGGTTCCAAGAGAAGGGAAACGCAATCGAGGACGACAAAACACTAGGTCGAGCGATGAAATTAGTAAATTCGCGGGCGCTAGTTGGAATCAGTTGGCGCAGGACAGGGGTAATTGGAGATCGCAGGGTGAGGCCTTCGTCCTGCAGTGCACATAAAACAGACTGATGATGATGATGATGATAATAATGATGATGGTCATGATGATGATGATGATGATGATGATGAAGGTGGTGGGCCCCCCCCCCCGAAAAAAAATCCTGGGTACGTGCCTGGCTCTATGTTTCTAATAGTTAGCGCTTTTGTAACGGAGACGAGCATCAAAGAAGCAAGCGCGATCTCTTCCCTATTAGAGAGTTTTAGCAGAGCGTTTGCGGTCCGCTCCGCTCAGACCGGCCTATCACAACAATTGGCACGCAGCCGCTCAGCAAAACGCTACTGGGAACACTGACGCGCGTGCGCACAGCACACATAGCGGCAGCGGAACGTGGGACGCTGACCACGTTCCGCTAGGAACCTGATTTAGCGGTGCGTCAGGGAGCGTGAAGTTGCTTTCGTAATCGTTTTGCCGCCAAGCTGAGAGCACGTCAGTGGCATCTCTGGAAGACGCTCTTGTTAGATAAGCGAAATCAATGCATTCTGTGCAGCCACCGGTGCGCGTGAAACGTGTGCGGAGCGGAGCGCAAGCAAACGCTCTGCTAAAACTGTCTATTATCTCTCACTTCCACGTTACGTTTAGGCGCACGTGCGTTTCATGTGCTCCCAAGGAGCGGCGGTTACGGCTAACAGCGGCCGCGGTGACAGGATCGACGGAATGGATACCGAGGGATACGAACTTGTTTTGCCTACTCTGCCATCAGGTCATAGTGTTTTGAATACTTTATTTTTGCACGCGGATGTCCGGTCGAGGCCTTACCGAGTCGAACATTTCCGGGACATGTTGGCGCGTCTTGGTTTGCTCTCTGAAGTAATAGCGTTGGGGGCATATCAGATAAGCCACGTATGGGCTGTGACTTTCAAGAACACGGAAGGGATGAAGAAAGCTTTGACATGTGCCGAAATGAAGGTGAAGGGCCAACGTTGTTTGGTTATTGATCCGGCAAACCAGGACGTGCGTCTGAAGCTTCACTGGCTTCTTTTCAGTGTGGCCGACGATGATGTGCGTGTAGCGCTTGCTCCGTTCGGAAGGGTGACCGAGGTCTCGAAGGAAAAGGGGAAAGTTCAAGGGATCTAAGACAAGGGGTCGACGACGCACCTCGTGCGCCTCAAGCTCCAGAACGGCATTAAGGTGATTGACCTTCCACACCAGCTTCGCGTCGCCGGTGACATGGCCCTTCTAGTCGCGCCTGGAAGAGCGCCACTGTGCCTGCGGTGTCACGGTAAGGGCCATATCAGACGAGAATGCCGAGTTCCTCGCTGCACGCACTGCCGTCGTTTTGGACACGAAGAATCTGAGTGCGTGAAGACGTACGCAAGTGTTGCCGGGCCGGTCGGAGGAGAAGACACTGCGGAACTCGTCATGGACGAGGCTGACGCTGAAGAAACCGCAAGCGAAGCAACGTCGAAGCTCGAGGAACTTGATGCGGCGACGTTAACCCCGCCCGACATGCCTCAAGACGCAAGTGTTAACAAGGAAAGCCGAAAGCTGACTGACGCAGCTGGCGACGCCACCGGCGTTGTGAAAGAGCAGGATGCCACAACGCCGTCGAAGTCACCTGAGGAGCCAGCAGTCATGGAAGTGAACGAGGGAACAAGTGGCGCCTCAGTCTCCAAGCGCGGCCATGACGCTACGCTGGACGAGCATGAGGCCCTGGCTGCAAGGATCGCGGAAGGACCGCCGCCAAAGGAGGCGATCATTCGGCGGTCAACGCTGAGACCGCGTCCGAACATAACTCCGGACCGGAGGGCGGCGGAGACGCCGCCACCGTAGCCGCGAGAGCGTGTGCTTCGCGGCGTCTCTTCTAGTCTACTTAGTGACCAAGCCAAATTCAAGGGACGATGAAACGCCATGACAGGGACATCAACTGTGCCTTCCGAAGGCTGCCATGGCAGCTACGGAAGGTTTGTGCAAGATGCGAAGGCAGCTTTGACCCCAGACTCATGAGGTGGGTACCATGCGGTTCGTTTGTTCTTCATAAAGCATAACAATGGCTCAAAACACTGCACTTCGTTTTGCTACTATAAATGTTCGCGGTCTTTCTGCCAGAAAGCGGCAATACCAGCTTAGCCGGCTTTTCTTAGAAACAGATGTTGATATAGCAGCGGTACAGGAGACAAAGATAGAAAGTGAGGAACAGACGGATCGCATGGTGCTGCAGTTCCGCAATAGATACAATGTTTGTGTATCACATGCGGTTGGGACTTCCTCGGGGTGCGCTATCTTCATTAGAAACAATTTGGGAATTAGAAAAGAAGGGGCTTTTTCTTGTAAAAGTGGAAGACTGATTTTTGTGGATTTTTCTTTCTTGGGTGTAGGTTGGCGCGTGATATGTGTCTACGCCCCCAACATTGAAAATGAGCGTGTGCCTTTCTTTGAGAGAGTAAATCAGCATTTACAGTGTGACAGGAAAGTCGTATTGCTAGGAGATTTTAATTGTGTATGTTTCGCGGCCGATCGAGTGAAAAACCTTCCAGTGCGTGACAAAAGTGTTTTACTTTTAAACACACTAGTGCAATTGTCTAATCTGGATGACGTCGGTCATTTCCTGTGTAGTACTGGCACCCCTGCATTCACACATTTTCAAGGGCAAAGTTAAGCAAGGCTAGAGGGTATGTCGCACTGGAGCTTGTTCCGATTTGCGGCAGCTATAGCGTGAAACACGTCTCGTTCAGCGATCACAGCCTAGTAACCTTTAGCGTAGGTGCCAAAGAAAGAAACTCGAGATTTAACTGGAAGTTGTGGAAGTTTAACGATGGGCTGTTAATGAACGAATCCTTTTGTGAAAGCGTGAAAGAAAATTTAGATAACTTGATCGAGGACGCAGATGGCAACGTGCTAGAAGTATGGGAGAACTTTAAACAAGAAGTCAGGATCAGCGGTATAGAAGAAGCCACTAAAGAGAAATTTAATAAAAGGAAAAAAGAAAATGAAATGCAACGCGAGCTCGATTTTTTGTACACCGTGGAAAGCGAGAGACCTGGGAGCCGTACAAAAGAAATAAAAGAACTGAAAAGCCAGCTTGAGCTTATCGAAGAAGAGAAGTTCAAAGGAGCAGTTATAAGGGCACAAGCTGAAAGAGTGTGGCTAGGTGAGACACCGACAAAACGAGCCTTATCTGATGAAAAGGCGTACGCGAGGCGAAATGAAATCAGAATGATCCCATACGAGAACGAGATCACGAGCGAACCTCAAAAAAATTGAACAGGCGTTTCTTGCTCATTATAGCAAATTATTCGGGACTGTTAAAGACGTCACAGAAGAATTCAAGACGGACTTTTTGTCAAACATGCCGCAATTAGAGGAAGACATTCAAAAGCGTCTGGAGTGGCCTCTGAGCATCACCGAAGTGGAAGGAGCCATAGACGATTTAGTTGTAGGCAAAGTCCCCGGGACCTGATGGACTTGGAGCGGCCTTTTATAAAGCCTTCAAAAGTGATGTCTACGAGATCCTGTTAGGGTTGTTTAAGGAGGCCTATACGCGCAAAAACAGGTTCCTCCATCTTTTCGGACATCGCACGTAGTGCTGATACCGAAATCAGAGGACCCAGAAAAATTTTTAGCTGTGGACGCTTACCGGCCGATATCGCTAATGAATGTATAGACTATAAGATATTTACAAGGGTGCTCGGAAAGCGATTACAGGGAATGGTGACCAGCATAGTAGGGTCGCACCAAACATGCGGCATTAAAGGAAGGTCTATCTACATTAACATTCATATTGCCAGAAGCATTTTAGAATACTGTAACGACCTAGGTGAACACTGTGCCATGTTACAGTTAGATATGCAGAAGGCTTTTGACCGTGTGGCCTATAAAATTCTTTTCAGTATTCTAGAACATATAAATGTAGGGGATTTGATCTTAGATGGGGTAAAGATGCGTTATCAAGACTGTACCGCCAGCCTCATTATAAACAAGGAGGTTACCAAAAGCTTTAGCGTCCCGTCGTCTGTGCGCCAGGGGTGTGGTTTGTCGCCTCTTTTATTCGCAATTTACTTAGAGCCGCTTTGTAGGAAAATCGAGAATGACAATAGAATATCGGGTTTCCGAGTGCAGTCCGCGGAAGTGAAAGTGCTGGCATACGCGGACGACATCGCGTTGTTTTGGCGGGATAAAGAAAGCATCGAAATCGCCGTCGCAGAGGCTTTATCATACTGCAGAATGACAGGCAGTGCTATCAACTTTGACAAATCCCTACGGATATGGATCGGTAACTGGGAAGACCATCCGAGTACATTTGCAAATATCCGCTGGACAGTCACGCTGGCAAAGTACCTAGGGGTGCCGCTTGAGCATTACCGTGACGCGGTTGATTACTGGAATGTCGAAACTGAAAGGGTTCGTGAGTGTACACTTAAATGGGGAGGCCGCAATTTCTCAATGTTTACTCGTGCGACAGTGCGGTTGCCTGTTTGCGGTTGCCAAAATTTCTTACGTGCTCCAAGCGTTGTGCATGTCAAGGGCTAACATACAACGTTTACACAGAGTACTCGCAGTGTTTGTATGGGGTTCAAGCTGGGAGCGCACCAGTCGCACTAATCTCTTTCGTTCCGCTAAAAGTGGAGGATTAGGTCTGGCACATTTGTTCATTAGGCAGATTGTGTCGAGGTTTGTTTACTTAAGCGACCAAAACGACCCATTTTCATTAACTATGTTTCAAACAAGGCTGAGCGAAGCTATACCTGAATTCATTGTATCGTCACATAGGTGCAGTCAATGCAGAGTGCGCGGTTTCCTAAAAGAGGTAGTCTGGGCTTTTCAGCTGTTAAAGGTTCGGTTTTCCATGTAATACTTAAGTAGGGTACCACTACAGTGCACTAGAAAATATACTTCTAGTTCACTGTAGTACCACGAAAGCGCTTATATAAGACCTGATAGACACAATGTTGCCGGTGCCATTGTATCGCTCGATGTGCTGCATTGGGCCTGAAAAGGACGTGCTAAAAAGAGTAAAACGAATGCCAGTACGCCCTTCGGTAAAGTCCTTCTTTTTCCAGCTCCACACCAATACTTTACCTGTGAAACCGTGGCTAGAGGAAAAAAATTACCGACGATTACGTTACTTCCTAATGCGAAATTTGAGCGCAGCAAATAAGCTGTTTCACCTTTTCGATAGATTGAGGCAAAGAAATCGAGCAACACATGTAAGCTTCTGCTTCGGCGGCACGCACCTCTGGATTCTGACGGCGACGGCGCTGGGCCTCTGCTCTGGCAGCTCGTTTAGCAGCAGCAGCAGCAGCAGCAGACGGAGGACTTCCATCGGTCGTCTCGCTCATGGCTCAGAAAGAACTGGCAGATAATTTCGCAGTGGCGAACGGCAGCGGCAATTTCGGCTCGGGCGGTGCACATATACAGATCCGCCGCCACCGATCTGGCTCTCTGATTGCCACCGCACAGGGCGAACGGCAGCGGCAATTTCGGCTCGGGCGGTGCACATATACAGATCCGCCGCCACCGATCTGGCTCTCTGATTGCCACCGCACAGGGGTTGCATTGGAGGAGGAGCGAAGAAAGGAATTAAGTTCGAGCCGGCGCTTTGACAACCGGAGACTCGCAGGAAGAGGGGGGAGGGGGGCGGCGTGTACACCCAGCGGCAAACGATGGGGGCAGAAGCGCGCGCAGCAAGCGGACAACACGATAAAGGGAGGAGGGAAGAGATAGCAGCGACTGACTGATGCCGCTGACGCCGATAGTGAGTCAACCCCAGCTGCGGAGTTGGTTTCAGGGACAACGCCGCCGATGCCGACACAAACAATATGATACCCTCGCTTCCGCAGCGCTAAGAACCAGGTCTAGCCGTGGGAAGGTGGTCACGTATTCGTCGACGTGCCGGGGCCTACGTTAAATAACCGGCGCGTCGGCAACTGAAGAGCACCCTATCCGCCACACAAGAACAGGGGGGGGGGACCCTTTCCTCCTCTTTCTGCATGGCGGCGACGGTGTTCTATGCAGTCACGTTATCTTGACTCTCTAGCGGCGTCAGCGGCATCCAGCGGTATCAGTCGGTCGCTGCTAGCGCTGGGGGGATGAAAGGGGGGCGGAGCTGGTTACGAGGCCGACGACAACGCCGACGACGACGCGAAACCCAGGAACGGACGCCAAAGAGCTGCGCTCTAAAAGGACATTCCGTGCCTTGGAGCGTCAGTTGTTTACTATGCCGGAAACCCGAAACAGTTGAACACATTTTTCTTGATTGCTGGGATGCTGTGTTCCATTGGGACATTTTACAGAAAACGCTAAAGAAGGACTTTCCGATTACACCATATGGGATTCGTTTCTTGCCTACTCTAAATGAATACAATGTACCGTATGACATGTTCATGCTGGTGTCCTTACATAGTTTATGGAAAACTAGAATGGCCGTGAGACATGCCGAAATAAACGCCCGGCCTGTTAGAGAATACTTCATTGAAAAAATGTATAATCTGCAGAAAGAAAAACCAACATGGCTCAATGTGATGACTGAGCTTGCGAAATTCAAGCGTTTTTAGCCCTGTGACCGCCAACCAATGGCAGATATTTTTGTCTTGACTGTTGCGGATTCGTATTCCCCGGTCTTGTTTTTTATGTTGCCATGTCGGTAATAAAGAGAGAAAAAAGCGTCGGTGGTATAGTGGTTAGCATAGCTGCCTTCCAAGCAGTTGACCCGCGTTTGATTCCCGGCCGACGCAGCTTTATTTCTTTACTATTGTTCTTTAATACTTTTTTTATTGCTTGTTTGCGATTTATTGCCGTTGTAGCCATAAGACTGGTAGGTGGGACCTTACACTGTGCAATACTCATAGAACAATGATGGAAGCCGCTTCGACAACCTCACGTACGCCGCGCATATCTGCTGCCACGGAGCAAGAGCACGGGTATGTGCGCAGAACGCCTGTAACGCAAGTGGGCATTGCACAGTGAGATTGATAAGCTCATAATTTCTTATTTAGTAACGTTGCCTTTTCTTTTTCTACACAAATATAGTGGTTTCAGTATAATTATCTTCCGAAGACATTCATGCGCTTTTACGTCAGGCTCAATACGTTTTGCATGCGCTTATATCAAAATCTGGCCCCTCGTTTAACCCCCTTTCTTCTCGGGTAAGGCATGGCCTAAGAAAATAACACAAATGCAGCCATATGGCTGGAAGCCGTCTCCAGCTGTCAGGGAAGCGCTCCGTCCGTAGGCGTCGGTGGTATAGTGGTTAGCATAGCTGCCTTCCAAGCAGTTGACCCGGGTTCGATTCCCGGCCGACGCACTTATTTTTTTTTTTTTTTCACCAGATTGTTACTTTTTACTTTGCGTGTTTGTATGGCGCTTTGACGGATGTTAGAGAGAGAAGAGAATGAACTTAAATGAAAGGGATGGCTCACTGGCCTATGCACGTGTGCGGGTCAATGGTAGGGATCATAAAACAAAGAAATACAAAAAAAAACATAGAAATTTCAAGGTTTCGACTAGCAGCTGAAGCCGTAATGTTAATTGCACGCCGCATACTGATTGGTACGCCAGCTAGAGAATACGAACTTCCCACGACACCCACGTTTCGGGCTCAAAACGAGTGCGCGTGATTTGCTTCTAAGATCAAAATCGGTCATGGCTCTATGTTTCTACTAGCTAGCGCTTTTGCAACGGGGACGAACATCAAACAAGCAAGCGCGATCCCTTCCCAATTTTCTCTCATTTCCACGTTACATTTAGGACGTGCTAGCCAGATGTTCCGGGAATTCAGTCGTAAAAGGAAACAAAAGATAATGTGTTCACCATAACGCCTAATCACCATGTCTCCTTCAAATTAGTCCTCTTGAGCATGCACGTATCCCAGCGTTTCTGCCACGATTCCACGCATTAATGGAACTCTCCACGCGACAGTCGGAATCGCCTGCGATTCCGACTGGATCTTTTCAACAGTGCGAAACCGACGTACTTTCAGCCTCAACTTCAACTTTGGGAATAAGAAAAAGTCAAAAGAGAGAGAGAGAGATTCTTGTTTGGGAAGGCGGAACATGGGGTAAAGTGCAGCGCAGTAACTGTCTCTCAGATGAGGACACCTCAACCGCGCTGCACAGGGCGGGAAGGGATAGAAAGAGTGGTGAAAGAAAGAGGGAAGGAGCAGCAGCGGTCGAAACGCCGTGAGCGTGGGGAGGGGGCTTAGAGGCGATCAGCTAGGGCGATGTCCTCGGCGAACACCAGAATCGCTCGGAAGAGGCGCTTCTGGCTCGAGATGCAGCCTGAGGGGTGCAGCAGATTGCCCAAAAGAGGCGAGGTCAGGTGCATAGTGTGGGTGCGGGAGTACTGTGATCTGTTTGGAAGGCAGGAACTGACGAACAACGAGCGATGTGTGAGCGGGCGCGTTGTCGTGATGGGGAGCCAGTTGTTCTTCCACTTCTCTGGATGATTGCGACGAATGCTCTCTCTCTCTCTCAAGCACGTCAAAACCTAACAGTAAAGCTCGCTATTCACGATTTGTTCAGGAGGTACGGATTCCTTGTGGCCAATTCCATGTCGGTAAAAAAAAAAAGGAAGAAAAAACAATGATCGTGGACTTCGCATTGCCACGAACCTGACGTGCCTTTTTATTCCGGCTGCGGGGAATTTGGCGACTTCCATTGCGACGACTGCTGTTTGGTTGAAGGATCGTAGGCACAAACACATGTCTCATCTCCGGTTGTTACACTAAAGAGGATGTGGGATTGTCTCTAACTTGTTGCTTCCGCTCCGTACAGGCAGAAACATAGCGCAGCTTCTGTTCGTCACTGAGAATTCTTGGCGCGAATTTTGCAGCAATGCACCTCATCTTCAAAACATCCAACAAAATTCGCTAAACTGTGCCGTAAGATTGTCCTACAACGTCGCATACATCCGTTATAGTTAACCTGCGACTTTTAAGGATAGCCTTACGAACTTCCGCTATCGTTTCCGGGTTTGTGCTCGCTGACAGGCCTCCAGAACGTTCATCGTCGTCAACAAACATTCGACGCTCATTGAGGCGTTTATGCCATAACAACGTTTTACTTTGGCTCATGGCGTCGACTCCAAAATCATCTAGCATACGATGAGTTTCTACCGCAGTTCTGCCATGCTTAAAACAAAACTTGATGCAAACCATTTGCTCCTGAAGTCTGCCATATCGGTTGCTAAGAAATGCGCCAAATCACTGAAACACTGCGTTTCAAAATAACAATTCGCAAAGCAACGCTTCAAGACGTTCAGCACAGATCCGCAAGGTTATACTGCTAGCGACATCTAGCGGCGTAAATGTGTACCATACTCAGTTTGCCTGCGCTTTCCAAATTCCCGGAACTTTTCCGTGGCACCAGGTATGTCTGCAACAGTGTAAGTGCAGTTAAATAAACCCAGGGGGTCAATTCATCCGCATTCCGGGCTATGGCGTGCCTCATGATCAGATCGCGGCTTTGGCGCGTGAGAACTTAACCGCTTTTAGCAAAATGTATAAGGCCATTTTTCTTCTTCTTGGAGGAAAAGAAAACGTAGCAAACTGCCACCAGAATAAGTAAACGAACGGATAAGTAAACGAAATTCCCCCTCCCCCCCGTTAAAATGACACTTTAACGGGGGAGGGGAGGGGGGAAGTACGTCAAAGTCGAGCCGCGAGGCTAAAAATGGCACGAAAAAGGGCGAACAACTAAGCTAATTCTGTTGACTTTGGTGCGCGCACGCACGCACGCACGCACGCACACGCACACACACACGCACACACAATGCTTTTTAAACAATAATAGGACGCCTGATAGGCAAAAAGAAAAAAAAAGGAAAACGAGCAAAAGGTTGGCGGCCCTATGCCGCCTTGAAGTTCACGTATTCGCTCGTCGCGACGTCACGAGTTCTGACGACGTCTGCTCGGGTCTACTTTTTTTATCGTTATAACTTTAAGCGTGGGGCCAGTCAAGCTCCGCAGCTCTTTGCGTTTACTCTCCTCATCGCAGCTTGTACTTTCGACATGCATGTGAGAAATAAACTCATGCTCAAACATTGTGTCATAGAGAACTCAAAGTCTGAATTTCGCGAGGTCTTCGCTAAGTCTGGACTTTCGGAAACGTTTGCTGCACCACAAGGGCTCATATAAAGGGGGGAAATAAAGAACACTGAAACACTTCACGTCACGCTGACGTACCGTACGGCACTGAGGTGCCGGTGTGAGATTCCTAAAATGAATGTTTGACCTTCACGCAGTTTCTTTTCTAACCAATAACCACGAAGTTAACAAAAAGTAAATTCAAAAAAATAATATTACGTCCATTTAAAGTGACTGTATTTCTCTTTAGTTTCCCTTTAATCTCCTGATTTTGCGCGTCCGTTGGATGTCACATTTCAGCCCTCTGATGCATCGGCACCTGTGAAGGCGGTAACGTACATAAATGGCCAATCTTATTGGCAAGATCCTGATATGGGAAACCGAGGCCTCGCGGGTGATTGAGATAATATTATAGTGAGGGCAGGCAGGACTCCGTTTTACCGACTCCGTCTCACCGACTTGATGCATTGCGGCAAATGCTAGGGCTCATTTCAGCCATTCGGTAACGAGAGCCAACTGCGTGTTCCAAGGAAAGTAGAATGGACCGCCCATTGCCCACAGCTAATCTTTCCCTAACGCTTCCATTGAGTCCGCGTCTCGGGGAGGGCAATAGGAGACGGACAATGGAGGATTCTTTCTTCTGGTTCTCTTCTTTTTCACTGGCTGACGCGACCTTTACGTGAAGGAAACAGCGCTAAGAAAACGGGATCGCGACGGAAGAAGAGAGACACGGCGCCGACCGACAACCGCTTCTTATTGCGTAACGACGCCAATATACAATGGAAGTACAATCAGTAGAAGCAAGCAAACAAACCAGGACATAAGATATCAACGCTGCGATGTCACGTTCTGGGTAGGTAAATGATTTCATTTCGATGTAGCGATAAAAATTGGTTGTTAATCAGCGCCGTGTTTGTATCAGCTTGTCATGGTCCCGTGTATGTAGCGCCGTCTCCTTCTAACCTCCATAAGGTGCCGACCAGCCCAGTTCAACACGCTTCTCCTTTAGCTCCACTGCCGGAAGTTGGTGAGATGAAATATATGTTGTTAAATAAAGATGTTCATCCTCTTTCGCATTTTCCGGGCAAGACAAGACAAATACAAAACTGGGCTGCTGCAGAGGGCCCCTTGTTGTGAATCTAGAGACCCATACGTTGCGGTACTAGGTTCCACGGTGTGCGCCTCGGTGCACACCCTCTCTCTGGCACCTTCTCGCACTCACCCGTTCGTAGGTGCACTTTTCGCCCGGTGTAAGGGGGTCCCGGCGATATGCGTGGGACTCAAGTCTGCGGAGCCCCGTCGGTGATTCCTCTTCTTCTGAAGCTATGGCTCCTGCCCACAACTGGCCATTGGTCATGGCCGACGAGATGTGCACGCCGCCCGATCTCGGAGGTTGTGCACTGGTCAAAGAGGTGCGTGACATTTCCAGTACGAAGTTAGGGGATAGAAGAAAAAAAGCGGGAGATAGAGAAATTTTAACGTGGGCCTATGGAAAAAGGTCGTTAATCTCCTGACCGATCGAGTTTAATGGCTGTATATAACGTAGGCCCCCAAAAGCCTTTCAGCTTTTACCAACTGAATTGAATCACGTAATGCGAGATTAGCCCGTGAAGAGACAGGCACGGCTGTTTTGATTGTCGGAAGTTCCTGTTGTTTTCTTGGCCTATATGGGTGTTCGAATAACGGAACTTTTTAATCGAATCGAACACGAATATTCGAGAAAGACGACCCTCGAATATCGAATATAATAACGATTATTTTCTCATGTTGAAGTAAAAGGGAGGTGGCAAGGTGAAGATTGCGCGCCGTCTGCGCCTTGGTCCTGTTCTGCCCTGGGGCTTCGTCACTACAAGCTTCAGCCACGTGTCTGACGCTGTGTGGGATTTCGTTCAAGCTGCGAAATGGTTATCATGTTGATCCCAGTTTTACCTTACAATACTTATACTACAGTTCTAAATTCATTCCAGCCTAAATATAAATAGTTGAGGAAACCTTATTTTATTTATTTAAGTTCTTTCAATCATCTATTCGTCTGGTCCGAATTTTCTAATAAACCATAATTTCAATAAACCATAATTTCTTCCAAGATTTACAACTTTTTCAGTTATCCATTCGTTCCTAAATGTATCACTGGGTTCAAAACCTCCGATTCCTGGCCCATCCCCCGCTGTGGGTACGTACCATACCTTGAAAGCTCATCATCATCATCGTCATTATTATTTGATTACTGTAATGCCGTTGGCAGCTTGACTCCAGTAAATTAAGGAGTCTGTAAATGAGACTTACAATTCAAATATCTTATGCGGGGTTCTACAACAATGACAGAAGTGAAACACAAGAACGATACGTCACCAGATGCTGAAAACGCAAACTGCAATACTAGAGAACCGCACACTGTGTTAAAGAAATACAAACATGGCAAGATTAACTAAAGAAGAAACTTGCATTGCTTTAAGTAAGAAAACAATTTTGTAAACCGCCTAACCGCGAGTCGTCCTTATCGAATAACTGGAAATTATTGCGCAGGAGTTATCTACTCCGAGCGTTCGCCCGTGTGGCAGAATTATTCGTTACAGTGACTATTTGCTATGCGTGGTGTGCACTACTCCAATAAGCATTGTTATCCATTGTGTTCGATCAGGAACGAATACTCGACAACTTCAAATAGGGGATTCTCGAATCGAACAGGAATCGAGTAGCAGAGACTATTTGATTTGTAGTCAAAATTTCGAATATTCGCATAGCTTAACCTTAGCGATAAAGGGGCCATGTAGTTGTTCCTGTCGCCTTCACATGAGTGTTGTGTGACAAACAAGGAAAAAGTAGATGTAGAGCCTAGACGTTAGTGACACATACCCGCTACGGCGTATTGGCCAGGAACCGGACAGTTCAATATAACAACAACAACAAAAAAAAAGAATTATAAAATAATGTAAACAAAGCTTTTGAATAGGTATGTGGGAAATAATAGATTCTAGCTGATGTCTTTAACAGAATGAAGGGATAAATGTAACCATAAATACAGCTAATCTAATCGATTTTGTAGAAATATAACGAAACCTCAAGTTCTGATTTTATAGTCGAAATCATTCTGACCCTGCAATAAAATCCTGACTGGCATCGCCAACCTTCCCGTCGCTGTGCCTAAGGGTCGAGACCCCCAAAGATTGTAAATTTTGAACATTTCAGTCTAATCTAAGAAGGCGGAATGGTGTTTTGAATGTTCTTTATTGCAATGCAGAATATATTTGACAATCAACTAGGAAATGGTCTATTGTTTTATGTTCCCCGCAAGAGGGGCAGTTCGACGAAGTACAAAAGACACAAGTGCTTATTTTGGTGCTTATTCTTCTTCTTCGTCTTCTTCTTTTTTGTAGGTTTACTCTTCTCAGTTCACTATTCATATCACTGCAATTGTTCTTTCAAATTCTTTGTTATTCCGGTTTCCTTTGTTATTACTTCTTCAATTATTTTGTTTCAGTTAGACTGATTATCACTCGCGTACTATTCTTGTCTTTCCGCTCTATTCCTTTTTTTTTCGTATCCGTTACTGTTACCTCTCGCTGCTAGATTATGCGCCTATCTCCTTTCGTTGGGAGATAAATGAGGATCACCATCACATTCTTGCAGAAGGGTTTAGAATTGAGCTTGTTGACACATTCTTCTTCTTCTGGAACATGATCGAGCGGCAGACAACGCGCATGATTAGCGTAATCTAACAATATACCGTGTGCGTGTCTGTGTGTTTTAGTTCAAGCATTTTTTTTTCAGAATTGCATGGGGCATATAGCGCGATTCGATCTGCTCAGGTGAATCACCTGACCGTTGTAGCAGACCTTACTTGCGCGACGAACCCGCCGTGGTTGTTTAGTGGCTATGGTGTTGGGCTGGCTGCTAAGCACGAGGTCGCGGGATCTAATTCCGGCCACGGCGGCCTCATTTCGATGGGGGCGAAATGCGAAAACACCCGTATACTTAGATTTAGGTGCACGTTGAAGAACCCCAGGTGGCCCAAATTTCCGGAGTCTCCCAACACGGCGTCCCTCATAATCAGATCATAATCAGATCGTGGTCTTGGCACGTAAAACTCCTAATTGAAAAATAACTTGAGCGACAAATCGTGAGGTCCAGGCTGCCAGCTATCGGTCATACCATGTTGAATACGCTGGTTCTCGTCTAGGCGGACAACTAAAAAAAGAATCACCCAGTAACATTTTACTTATCCGCATTCGGGCGCTAGCCCCAGTTGCAGAACCGAATCCGGCGTATGTCGTGCCTGCTTAGCATAAATCCTAAAAGAAGCGCCGCTTTCGAAATATGTCTGTCTCCGAAATCTGTTATAACAAGTGCGTTAGCGTTACACTTAAGATCCGCCCTTCGTTTTCTGCACCACCCCCCTCCTCGTTATCTTCAGTAACTACACTTTCACTCCTATTTTTCACTTCCCCAGTGCAGATCATCCCAAACTGCCTCACGCACGCTTTTAGCAAACTGCCAACTGGAACGGCAATATATTTCGCAGCCGTTGCACTTTAAAACTGGGTATCATGCAAGTGGTGCTGGCCTTACAATGTTTGCTAGGCAAACGCAACACCACTACTGTTGGTTTTCAATTTCGCAGTTGCGACAATGCACCCTGAAGCGAATAATAATTTAAAAAATATAGGCGACGATTACGAAGCTCCCTAATGCGCAATTTGAGCGCAGCTCTATACCTATTTTCATTTCGCACTATACTGAGGCAGAAAATTTAAGATAGACATGTGGCAGAGTCGGTAATCGCAGAAAATCTGATCTGAGGATCAAGCGCGGCGGCTTTTATACATGACTCGTCGAAGGTTCCAGTGTAATCGCTGTTGCTGCTTGGCTTCCAGAAAGTACTACACAATTCGTGTCGCGCATACAATTAGATTACAAAACGATCGCAAGCCACGGCAATCGAAACAAGAGCGAACGAGACCAAGCCAAGCAAACCAAACAAACGCGAGCGAGAGATGACGCGAGCAGACGATAGTACGAAACAACCGGTCCGGCTGAGACCAGATACGAGTACGCATCTAACGGTCGGGCGGGTCCACATGAAACTAGTTTCCCGCGTGCACGTCACCGAAGGGGCCGCTCTCATTGGTCTTCGCCGTTCGCGGCTCGCGTTTTTCATCTGGCGCTCCGCGTTCGCTCTTTCATCTTTCGGTGTTGTGCTCGTTAGCTCGGTTACGCTGCCGCCGCCGCTCCCCACAGGAACGGGCCATTAAGAGCTGCGCTCTAAAAAGTTTATTGCTCAATCTTCCTAATTAGCTACTTAGGCATTATGATTTGTTTCGCAATTTATGTCCGCCTATTCAGGTACAAGCTGTACCTGAAAATACAGAATCGCACTATTTCCGCGAGGCGATTAAAATATGTATTGTTGGAACCAATAAAAGAAGAAAAAAAACACAGGCGCAATATGATAATGGCGAAAGTTCCGCTTGGAAGCCTTTAGTTGCTGTTCCGCGTTACCGTGACTAAAAAAAGATAAGAAAAAGTGTATTGCCAACGCACTTATTAGCTGATTCTGGGGACGGAAAGCTCGTAAGTGGTGCTAGCCTTAGGATTTTTGTTAAGCAGACATTACTACTACTGGACTTCAGTTTGGCTATTGAATTATGCTTCTTAAAGTGAATAAATAAACAGTTAAATAGTAAATCTCTACTTAGGTACCTAGATCGGCACTGTGACTCCACGTCTCGTAACTCTTCGCCTCAGATAATCGACGGTTGAATGGCGATATGCGATTCATCCGACGAAAGAAAAAAATGTTTATTTTTATCCTATAAGAGGGGATTATTTTAGAAGAATTGTCCCGGAAAAATTGTTCGCTCGTTATTGAACAGTTTTTAACAATTAAGTCGCGGCACTAAATTGAGCTTTATTTTGAGGAGTCGTATCGCTTTTCTTGCTCCGAATTCATGCGCTCACCCCCTCTCTCTCTCTCTCTCTCTATGTATATATATATATATATATATATATATATATATATATATATATATATATATATATATATATATATATATATATATATACGCAAAGAAGGCACACAAGTAAGGGAGATGGGTGGCAACGTAACTTGTAGATTCCCACACGAGATTCCCACGCGCGTCATAGATTTGAGATTCTCGATGACGCGGTATCGATATAATTGTTTATCGACAAAAAAGCGAATTGCCTTTAAGAGCAAATAACGCATGAAACCTCACAACTTCTGTGTTTTCCGGCACAGAATAAACCCGAGTGCTCGAACATGGCACGACGTCATGACGACTCCATATCGCGATAAGCTGGAATACTAAAGCCCCCCCCCCCCCCCCCCCCCCCGACACGAAAGGATGTGAAATAAGTTTAAGCTCGCATTGTTCGAAAATTATATTTTCCTTAATTTCGCGGTAACTGGATGCCTATTTGCAAGTGAAAAAATGAATACCAAGCTGTCGTTTGTCGTATGCCGCGCCGAAACCCCAGCACCGGCACGTCACTATGACGCCACACATTTCGAAGTGTTTTTTCGTATTCTGGCCACACGTCAGGCAGTTATGCTGCATAGCGAACGAGGACGACGCACTGTGCGTCGCTAGGGAGGCGTTCGTGAGAATATCACACTGTCTGCGGAAAGAGTCATGCCCCAGTATATGAGTTCTGAGCTCAGGAATCGTTAAAGTCCAGTTTTCTGTTTTCGATTCAGTAATTTCACCCACTGGGACGTTTCCGACGTAACGCTCCAAGTATAGAGATATCCCGCATTTTCACATCCCTTCCTCCTGCAGTGGCCTACAGAAAGGACACGCCGGCTGATCCCATACGCACACAAATGCGTGCTGTGAGCGAAAGGAACAGAGATATATCTCGCTGGAGAGATATGAACTCGTTTGCCGCACTTGGCATCCGACGATAAAACAAAGCGCAACAAGTGAAGATGAAGCGTTTCTCAAGTGACTCGTTCATTTCAAAACGCTTCCTTCTCGCAATCTCTATACTATATATATATGCACGCGGTCGCGCTTCTGGGAAGGCCGCTCGATTTGTGCCGGAGATTTCCCTGCCGCCGTAATGTGATAATCGCCACGTTCACTCGCACTACGTGTGTTCACGGCCGCGCATGGTCATGCCGCCAGGCTTCTCTCCTTTTTTTTTTTTTCTGTTTTGCCCCCTCGCGACCTATCTCCCTTCCTGTAGCCCGGCCCACAGCGGGAGCGCCTCCTGAAGGTGGGTCTTTCCTGCATGACGCGATATCGCCAGTTTCTCTTCCTTTGTTTCGTTTTTTTTTTTACTCGTTTTCTCTGTTGGCCTAATAGTATTGTGACGTCATTGCGATGTGCGTAGCGCCTCCCGTAACAGTGGCACAAAGAAAAAGGAGAAGCAGAAATGGCGAGGAGGGCGCTGGAGTAACAAAGAGAAAAAAGAAAGAAAAAGTGCGAGCGACGTCCGTGTACCACGTGGTCTGCCGAGCGCGCCGTCGCGCGTCGTACCGAAAGCGGCAGCTGCTGTTTCTTGCCTGTTGCTCGTTCGACCGTCGTCGCTGCTGCGTTTGTCCGCCGTGGGGAGACGAGGAATAACCTTGCTCTACGTGACATGCACAGCAAATTTGCGTAGCGCTTAGCTAATCCTTCGTTGTTTCGGTTCCGGCGCGAAGCGAAGGTGCGTCGTCTGCTCCATACCGGCATCGTCTGCTAAGTGCGAGAACTGTCGTCCGATTGCTGCCTGCGCTTGTTGCATCACTCACCTCCACTTCCAACACCGTGAGCTTTGCTTTGTTTCAACCTATTCTCGGGGTCAGCCTGTATTGTCTGTTCTTCACTCATTGCTGCTATAATTTTATTGTGAGCTTTTGCCTCAACCTTCAGAGCTTGGTCGGAGTATGGAGCAATGGGAAATCGATCGAGCAAGCACGAGCATTAAATATCCGCGATTTATCTTGTGATTTGCCCTCTCTCAAAGGAATGAAAGCACTGGGAAATCTCAGTGACCACAGTAATCTCAGAGCTTTCTTGTTAACGGAAAGAATAGCTTTCGACACCTGCAAAACTGACGCAATATTGCGATGGCTGTGCCATGCGTTATGAATATATGAGATTGGACCGCCCGAGCTCTCTGTTTATTGGTGTTGGTGATGACTTTGCTACAGGAAGGGTTAGCCTGCCAGACTTGGGCGGTATTAGCTCCGCCAGAGCGTCTTCTTGCGCGTCACCATGAATCGATCAGTTCAGTATCTCGCATAAATATATGACAAGAACGTGCCGCACTTTTTCCTCGCACAATATCCGCGGTCGTTCCGAAAAAGTTAACTGTTAAAAAAAAAAGGCGTTTTATTTGCCAAAACCACGATCCGATTATGAGGCACGCCGTAGTGAGTGTCTCAGGAATAATTTGGACCACCTAGGGTTCTTTAACGTTCACCTAAATCGAAGTGCATGGGTGTTTTCGCATTTCGCCCCCATCGAAATGCGGCCGCCATGGCCGGGATTTGATCCCGCGACCTCGTGCTTTGATGGACGAACACTATAGCCACTAAGCTATCACGGCGGGTCAAGTTTACTGTTATACACGTTGGCGAGGAAAGCTTCTGTTTCTCACGCTATCCGTAAGTGTCAGAGCGTAAGGATTTTACATATGCCTGAAATTCTCAATTTCACAGATTAGTTTGTATCGAAAGTGGAATAAAGCTAAAACAAAGCCGTCTCGTGTTATACTGAGCCGACCGTTGCCTCTAGTAGCTTACACATACCTTCTACAATAACAGTACCAGGGTGGCAATCAGATATTTCGCCGACAGATATGCGGCAATGTCAATCAAGCGGGAAGCGCCAAACGTATATGCTACGCTGGGTTTCACGCATCAAACTTCTGATTTAGGCCACGGAACCTTTACGACAAGCTAAATAGAGATTTAGGTTGTTGATAGTTTAGCCAACCAATTACTAATTAATTAATTAATATAATATATATGTTGTAAACCGAACAAAATTTCATTGTT
>NC_092819.1:76597839-76610339 GCF_023375885.2 Dermacentor andersoni
TTTGTATTAAAGAGTACCCGCGCAGTGGTTTGATTCGCAGCTGTGACGGTTGCATTCCGATTGAGGCGGAACTCGAAAACGTTCATGCACTTAGATTTATATAGGTGGAGGCTTTCTTTAAAAAGAAACATACGTGCGCAGTTGGTTGTGGACATTAAGCACCATAATTTGAATGAGAACAAATATCTCCAGAAGGCCACTCAAAGGATTGCCTTAAAGGAACGCTATATAAAGGTGCATGTTATTACTGAGTTGGAATACCGAAAACGTCAGTTTTACCGTCAACGGATTCGTGGCTTGTTGGTACGCGCCGTACAAGATGGCTTAGCTGCGACTTGACGGCACGAGTTGTGCTGCTCATGTGAAGCAAACACACACACAGGTACACCAACTTCAGCCTAAGTGTAGAGCATGGCATCGTTCCGTAGGTGTACACCGGTTAATAGTTTATCGACAAGCGATAGCTATATTTGCCTCGTAAATTGGAACCAGAGGCTCGACCCAATAAATGCCAAATCGAGTATTGAAAAAAAAAAAAAAAACTTCACCAAGCTAAACTAATGTATAGTCGTACTTTCGTGTCCCTTTAAATGCCACCCAAAACTGCGATCTGGAAAGTGCGTTTTCGTTTCAAGCATTCAGCGAGATTACCTTTTTATTTAATAATCGTGGAGTTTTACGGGCCCAAATATATAATCTAATTACGAGGTACGTCGTAATGGCAGATTCTTGAATGATTTTAACCAACTAGTGTTCTCTAGTGTGCATTTTGTTCCCGTCGAGATGCGCAGGCCGTCGCAGTCGAACCCGCGACCTCGGCTAGATTAAGCAGCTCAACGCCATAGCCACTAAGCTACCGCGACTGGTCAAGATTGCCTTTCGATCCACGTGAATGGGCTTGTATCACGCATCTATTCGTCTATAATTTTATCAGTATATCCCACTGTTGTATTCCAGTGTTTTCCCCGCTGACTCTCTTAGCGGCTTCGAACCGGTGAAGTAAATAAAAATATAAGCATCGTACGAACGTTGTTTCTACGTTGTAAGCTACACATGAGTCGCATGGGCGTTGTTGACAAAGCAGTAGTATATATCTCCCGTGCAACATAAAAAAAAATAGTGAAATTAGCTCGCATGCTTACGGCATATGAAATGTATCTGCGATGACCAAGAGGAGTAGCTTGCTAGGTGGGCGTGCACTTTTTGGGAACTAGCTGTTTGGCGTTGCCCCAGTTGCCGGCGCCGTGAATCGCTGTTCCCTGTCTCGTAGGGTATTAAAGCTAACGTTCACGAAAGATGAGCTGGGTATGCGGCATTATGCAGGGTGATATCATTTTTAAGTTTTATGCAATCTTGAGAACTCGCCCTTGAGCTGTACTATTCGAATAGGCGGACATTACTGGCACGAGAAATCGAAACACATATTTAATTCATTAGAAACACAAAATAGCTTCCTAGTTAATCACTTTACGGCACATATTGCAATTTACGGATTGTAGCTAGTGAGCCTTCAGGACGTATCCGCTTGAAAGGAATTTCCAGGATGACACCAGTTTCGGGATATCATTTCGCAAAGTGTGGAACAATATACATGGGTGTTCCAGTTACTTTTGTGCTTCAATGCATAAAATAATAATGTTAATAAGGTAAGTGGAACAACAGTGTATTTTTACGGCAAGCTTGATGGCGCATATTCGTAAGCTGTCGTCATTCCGGAAATTAATTCCAAGCGGATAGGCCTTGAAACCTCACTGGCTACAATTCGTAAATTGCAATATGTGTCGTAAAGTGATTAATTCGGAAGATAATTGGTGGATTGTTGACAATTAGATGAACGTGTGTTTCGCTTTCCCTTGCAAATAATGTCCGCTTCCCTGAATAATCCAGCTCAAGGGCTATATATATATATATATATATATATATTATTTTTTATATATATATATATATATATATATATATATATATATATATATATATATATATATATATATATATATATATATATATATATTATATATATAGAATTATGCTATCTGCAACAGGCTATTTTTTAACTATATTCTATAAAACGATAAGTTCGTGTGTTGTGGCGAGCTTATTTTTCTCACGTAAATTAAGAATAATATTCGGATATTGACGTCATCCCCTTTGGTTCTGCGTTCATCATCGGCTTAGTGGCCATGGTGTTGCGCTGCGAAGCACGAGGTCGCGGGATCAAATCTCACCCGCGGCGGCTGTATTCCGATGGGGGTGAAATGCAAAAACGCCCGTGTACCGCGAATTAGGGGCACGTTAAATATTCCCTTGTGGCCAAATTTATCCGGAGTCCCCCATTACGGCGCGCCTCATAATGAAATCGTGGTTTTCGCACGTGAAACCCCAGATTTCAATTCTGGCTTCGTCATTCCCTTCTCCCCCTTCCCCCCTATACCGCCCTCTTGTTTCATTTCTATATTAAGATCGTGGTTTCGGCGCGTAAAACCCCAGATTGTGATTGATTATTTTAACATTTCCTTTTTTTGTGTGTGTGTCTCGTCGCGCAAAACGGAGAACCAGTTCTGTCGACGTATATCGTTCGTCAGCGCTCGTCTTGTTCACGTCATTCATTGTTTGTCGAAGAAGCATTATTACTAGTTCAGTGAATTTCTATATGCAAGTGGAAGAGGAGAGATGTATTGGCGCCGAAAGCACTGTGCGCGCAGACAGGCTTTCATTCTGGGGGTATACCATTGATCTAAAAAAAATTAAAAGGAAGTTATTGAACCGTGAGGCAGTAAGACGCTTTCATTGTCTACAGTCCATTTTCTTTCTTTCTTTTATTTATTTTTTATCTCTCTCCTTTTTACGGTCTCGAAAGCGCTCTGACCGAGCTTGCCTCAGTGGACCGCCTCCGTCCCATGGAAAAACACGCGAAGCAATCGGAGCGCAAGAAAACACTGCCGACAGGTTTGTATATAGCGTCCACGTCACGAGTGACGCACTGGCCAAGGCGTTGACGTGGCCGGCGGCGTTAAAATTCGCCCAGCGTCGTTTCAGGGCTGCTATATATGTATATATATATATATATTTCCCTCCCTTTTTTGCCCAGACGCCGCACGCCGTGCACGCGATCGGCGCCAATTTGACGCTTTGCCCCTACCCGACTATCTAAGTCGATATTATTTTTTTTTTCCTCGAAGCCTCCCCGCCTCCAATTGGACATGAGACGCTGGTCTAACTGCCCTTAATGAGGGGCTGTGATGAGTGCTCGTTATGCAACCAATAACCCGTTGTCTTTGCACGATGCCAGAGGGGAGCCGTTAAGATGCCGAAACGGTGCCGGACAGTTTTTAAAAATGTGCCTGTTATGGGCACCCTCGTGTGTCGGTTAGGGTTGTCCGAAAACAATCATTTTTCGTGTCGTCGGGGCAAGGATAAAACGAAACAAATATAAAAAGGCTTACAAAAGTAAAGGTCGCGTAAATTCAGGGAAACTCCACTGAGTTCGTCGTTCGGACTTATGAATGTTCAGGGACGCCCTTAAGTATTGCCCTGAGTGACCCTTTGCAGTTTCGTTCTCCTTTCTTCCCCCACCTCTTATACTTGGCCTTATACTGCGCAAGCCACTAATGCTTTAACAAACCGAGTTTGTTGGCTATTGTATGTGTACTAGATGTAGTATGCGTACTAGCTTTGGTGGCAGAGAGGATGTTCTACATCCCCCACCAAGGCCGTGAGTTGTGGCGCTGGCTAACACTCCCAGGCCTTGATCTAGCACACATATAATACTCAATAAAGTGGGTGGGAGAACGTCGCCGCGGTGGCTCAATTGGTATGAGCATCGCACGACTAATGCGAGGATGTGGGCTCATTTCCCACCTGCAGCGATATGTCTTTTCGTCCGTTTTCATTTCCCATGTCTTTCCTTTCATTTCCCTCCACGCTATAGCTTGCGAGAACACTAGCCGAACACTGCCTAACGATAATTCTTCGATAACATATGCATCTCCATTGTCACTCCATATTACAATACTAACGATTATCATGTGACACTTATCATCCACCGCACAATTCGCTCACCCGGGAAGAAGAAGCTGCCTGGACACAGCTAGAAAACTAACACATTACCCCATCCTAGTTCCTACCATGCTATCAACCCCGCACTATACCCTTACAAATGCCGCCAATGAGCAGAATTCTCATCATTAGATGAAATCGCTTCTGAATGCTCCCGCATACATCTCCCCCTCCCCTCCCCCTCCATCCTCAACCCGACACCTGAACATGGAGAAGCCGTGACGGCCAGCTTGTTATTAGAGGACCAGCGCCGACTGGTACGTTGAGCTAAAGAGGCAGGTAAGGCGACAGGGACTCTGGACTGAGGACTTCCCCCGCTGACGTCGCCCAGGGAGAAGGTGAAGGCCCGGGCCGACGTTCTTATTTAATCATTTAACGCATTTTCTCCTCTCTCTCTCTCTCTCTCTTGCGCAGTGAATGACATTAGGACAGAAAGGGTGTCCAATTCTGCGATTTTTAATTTTTATTGCAAGTAAAGCCTACAAGCTGTATTCTAGATTTTCAAAGAACTTTTCTAGTTAATCTTATTTTAGACTACTCCGAGCACAATGTTACGCTATTGGAATGCGAACCGCACATGGGCAATCTATTCGTATGTGTTCATACTATAAGAGCTTTCGAAGGATGCTCAGATCAGAATTAAAAAAGAAAAGAAACAGTGCCAGTATTCGCAAATATGTGCTTACGCTAGAACTGTCAGTTAAGACCAGATACCAATCAATTGTGGTCTCAGAAATATTGTAGAAATGCAACCTTCAAGTTAGAAGGCTTTTAGTGGTGATGAAAGAACGAGCTCGCCCTACTCGAGGAGAGAAGGAGCGAGGCCCGATGGCTGCGGTGCTGTTCATGTATGACAAAGATGCACAGAGTACCTACACATACTATAAGCGAAGGCGGCCGTTAAGTGGCGATCACTTAGTAGGTTTACATCAAAAGGAATCATGAAGAATCTTTCGCTGATGCCCAAGTCTCAACAGCGGTTACTCAAGCCTGCGCGCGTTTTCTCGAAGAGTGCTAGAAACTTTGAGAAGACATATCCGCCGGATGCCGCCGAGCCCGTCCGCTGTACGAAAGTTTATTGAAACTTTACAAGAGCATTCTTTTGAAACAGTTGGTCAATCATATTTGACAACGATCTGAAGCGCCAGAACATGGGACCGAAGGAATACGACCCGTTCATTGTCAATCCCCCACTGTGGTTGCACGCCACAAGCGTTCAGGACGACAAGAACAGACGGACGGGACAAACACTACTAACAATCGTGAACGTTTATTCGAACTTTTCGCCGCAGCAAAACTACGCGCTGATGCGCCCAAGAGACCGTAACCAGCAACAAAAAAGTGCGCAGAGAACAAGAAACAGCATACGAGGCATGCACGAGCTCGTTGCGTATATATACTTAAATAATCGGGCAGCATGTGTCCGCTATGCACAGAACTGCTCCTGAAGCCATTGAACCAAAAAGATGTGAACGATAAGTATCAGCTTAGCGGTGACAGCCCATGAAACGTAACAACTTGTTTCAAAGTAGCGGAGCCACGTTATAGCGCACAAATGTCCACTATTTGCTATTGCCGTCACTTCCAAGGCCGCACGTTATAGCTTTATTTTTCCACGGCCTGGCAGCGTCCGCATTCTACAAGTTTGTTACTACAACTCCTCCGCAAAGTATCCCAGATCTAAAATCTTGTCTGTGAGGATTATTGGCAAAAGCGCTTACGAACCCGACCTCCGCTGACAACCGGAGTGAGACGCCATCAAAGGGCGTACACGTTTCACAGAGTTCGTCCACCGGCGCGAGATGGCAAATTTGTTAATTACTGTTTCCATACAGGATTTACGCGGACAAACTTTAAGTGTCTGAACATGTACGTTCTACACACTAAAGATTCAAGGTGTCTATTTCCCACTGTCTGCAGAGACTCTTTGAATCACCGAATTGTCGTGACGAAAGCGCGAGCTTGACATCTTTAAATAAAACAAAGAAAAGAAAAGGAAGAAAAAAAATCAATGTAAAAATAACAGTTCATTGTAGACCAAGCTGGTATTGCTGTTGCTGTTTTGAGGTCACAGCAGCAATACCAACTTGGGGCCGTATTCACAAATCTTTTCGTTCGCAAGTGCTAGTTGTCATTGGCCGGCCGCCTTCCCTTAAAAAAAAAAAAAAATGCCGAGAATCAGGATTGGCTGAAATTTTCTCCTACGAACAATACTCCCGTAAGAGCTTTCTGCGACTAGGGGCCCTGTATTTCAGTGTTAACATGGATCCTTTCCCTATAGTTCGCGCGTGTACTCAACAGTTCACCACGAGACTGACGCTATAACGAACAAGAGACGAGGAAGCGTCTTATGAAGCCTTTTTTTCTCCACCATGTCTTCGCGAAGGTCTTAATATGTAAATTGGAGCCACCAAGCCGTCTCTTTTTTTTCTCCCTCTACGTTCTTCGAAGAGCGAGTAGGCGCAGTGCGCATGCGTCGCCGTTGCGGGGAGCTCGTCAACTGCAGACAGCGACTGCGAGCTTCGTTCCTCAGAACTCGCTTTTTTTGTCGAGCATGTGGACGCTCACGCTTCCTCCTTCCTCTACGGACATCGTGTGACGCACCCACTCGGTAGCGGAGCCTCTGTGTTGGCAAGCAAAGCAATCAGTAGTGGATAGTGATCGGGGGAGGGTGGCGGGGGAGGGGGTTCTTTCTGTTCGGCAGGCAGTCGCGAGCCTCGCGTTTTACTGACGTCGCAGCAGTGACGGCAACGCGCTCAGCATTGTCCTCTTTGGTATGCTGCGCTTAGCCGCACTTTGTCAGTCCAAAATTGTTTCCATCACGTCTGTGTACCAAGCTTGCAAACATCGTCAATCAATGCTAGAATCCGCAAATGTTGTATTTTACGAACCCGCAAACCTCGTGCTCGGCAACGGAATGGCACAGCGACTGAGCTTCCGCGGCGGGTTAATTGTTCAAGTCCTTTTTTTCCCCTTACAATAGGTAACATATGTGACATGTAAGGTAAATGTGTGACCTGTTTTAAAATTTTCGATTTATTCACGTGCACTTCCCCGTAGCTTAGCGGCTGTGGCGTTGTCCTGCCTAAGCTCAAGGTCGCGGGGTCGATCCCGGCCGCACTGCGATGGAGACGAAGTGCAAAAGCGCTCTCCTATTTACATATACGGGAGTGTTACCTAATCCCGCACGTATTCAACATTAATCCGGAGTCCCCCCTCTATTCGGCGTTCCTTAATTATTTATAATCAGGTCGTGGTTTTGACAAGTAAAACACCAGCTTATTTTTTTTTTTTTCAGATGAGCTCCTGTAGCGCGTTTCGTTTTCACCTCTATAGGAATGTAGAAAAACATTCATTCTTCACATATGCAAAGACGCTATCCTTTGTTCATTCTCCTCCGCGCCAAGGCATGGGCGGGAACCTCGCCGAGCTACTGTTCCAAAAGGACTTCTTGGGCAAGTTGGTGCTTAGATTTCCTAGGTATACTCTTTGGCGCAAAATACATTTCTTGAAATGGGACAGAAGAAAGGAAGACAGTGAAGCGCCTCACTGTCTTCCTTTCTTCTGTCCCTTTTCAAGAAATGTATTTTGCGCCACAGAGTATACCTAGGAAATCCGAGCTACTGTTGTTGCAGCTGTTTGTTTGCTTGTCCTCTGTTAATGGCTCATGCCCACTGTGGGGCATCGTCCAAGGTTTTGATGAAATTAGAAGGTTTTTGTGCAGACATTCGTTTTTTTTTCTTCATGAAGAGGAAGAAATGCTAAGCGAATGAATCTGAATCTGAGGTGCGCAATAAAATGCCTTAAAAACTGCAATATGAGAAACATTTGAGTGATTCTCCCGGGAGAAATTCAACCACTTTGACGGACATTCAAAGACCGCAGAATTCGTAATTAGAAAAATAATAATAATAAAAAGAAACTCTGCCACCTTTTCGCTTATGAGATAGGTGAAAAACTTGTAGCGCTTACTGAGTTTATATACACCATGCCCGCTTTTCAAGTTAGAAGACTGTTATGCTGTCTCCTAGGCTTTGCTAATTTTCTTTCGACACAATAGAACAGTATTTAGGCTTATGTCTTTCGTTACCGTGCCAATAGAAATCAATCAGTTTGATCGACAGTTATTCTACGCTTCGTTAAACATTTCCCTTGGAATTCTACTGGCGGGATCACGCACCGTCTGGAATGACGACTGAACTTTAGCTAATTGTCAGATTCGACAAATTTTGGCAGATTGGGGAGTCTGGAAAAATAAAATTTTGGCTACAAGTATCGTCGAAACTAGCCTCCAGCGCGCCGATCATTTCTACAATAAAAATACGCTTAATTTGCGCTTTGATAAACTCGGAAACATTATCTTTAAATGACAGCGGTAGTGAAGACAGAGAAGCTCTTCTCAGGTTGCGAATTTTCCGATCCGACGTATTGACCCTTATCGCGGAGCACTTTCTTCTAGAGAAACGAGATGGCGCTTTCGGCGGCGCGCCGCACGTCGCCTCAGCGACAGCGCACGAATACGAAACCATTACCGCTTCCACCTTGCTTCTGTGCGATCAGCTGTCGGAAATGCAACTGAGTTTTCGCTGACCGTGCGACCGTTGCTGCAACTGTCCGCATGTGTTACCGGTGGCACTTCGAGACGTGCGGCTTTCTTTGAGGATATAGAAACTTGCTCATCTGCCAGCGTTGTGTCGATAACCTTCAAAGAAAGTGCTTCATTCCCGGCACGTTGGCAAGAGTGAGTACCGCTCGTTAAACAATGACAAAACGAGTTGCGCCGCTTCCTGTAATAGCAAGTTTCACGCACAGTATCCGCACACAACTACCTCAACTGGCACGCAAACTTACGCCCTCTCTATCGCCAACGCGTCAAGAATAAGTGAATGGGCGCACACTTGAATATATGCGCACCACATATATACAATAAATGATGGACTACACCGATAGCACACGAATGGTCGAAGCTGAATGTTTAGTGACGGTCCACAAGAGTAAGCGAGCTACTAGCGACCATGCATCTTCGCTATATACAAGGCATTACAGTGTACAAAACGGCCATGTTTCAAGCCTTGCGAGCAGCAAGGTCGGAACTATCGAATCGAATCTATCGGAACTGAGCACACGTAGAAATAATGAGATAGTGACGCACCAAGGAAATTTACTGATACAGAAATGTGAGAAGCAGCTGCTTCAAAATATTTGCGAATAAATGAACGAAAGGCAAAACACAATTATCCTGACACAATTCATGAGCGGAAAGTTTGGATAGCTTGGAATACATACTATTTAGCCTCGCTTTTAAAACAAGCACGATAAACGCTACTAGCGCCGTTCGGACGTAGCTTAATCAGCTTTCAAAGCGATTTTGCATGTTCTCTGAAGCTGTGGCCAAAGCTTCGTGTCGTCCACCCAGTCTACGATATCTTCCGTAACAGAGGTTTGCTAAGCCATACTGGCGTCATGCACACCCATTGTAAACATGAAAGGCAACGGAGGCAGTTGCGACAAGCAATGGACGCCTCACCACGTGACCAAACATGGCAGCGCCCACGGGATCACCACGAAAAGGGTCAATAGGCTGCTTAAAAGGTCTCTCTAACAACGGTAGATGCTCGTGAGTGCGTGTTATATTCATAATTGTGTTGAGATAAAATCAAGTGGAAATTTATTTGCCGCACCGTGGGTTGATTTTATTCATCAGCGTTTCGGCAGCTTATGTACAAATTATTACGAGCAATCCTTCCCATCGTGTGGGGTTTTCACTCACACAAGAGCACGCAGTAGATTTCAGAGCGATCTTCGACCAAAACATGACTCTTATCTCTTACGTTTGAAACATCGCCTGTGCAAGTGCCCCGATTCATTACTCTACAATACTGGGCAACATTCTACATTACTGTACAACGCTGTAGAGGGACTGAACAAAGCATGTGGACGCTCCAGCGCCAGCTGAACGCACACTGCACCAGCTTGCTTGCATACAAAAGCTGATCGAACTCGATAATCAAGTATGAGGCGGCTTCTGCGTGCTCCCTGACCTGACAGTCGTTGCTTCGCTGGTGCAGTAAAAAACAAATTATGTGCCTGCTGCATTGAGTAAAAAACAAATGCTCCGTGTACAAAAGGAACTTGACCATTTTTACGTATGTGAAGCTACTGCTTTCCTGCATAGCATGGGCATTGCTATTGCTAGCATCAAAAACTGGGAACTAGGGACCAGCTGCATATATTGTAATTTCAATTTCTGTTTTTTTTTTTTGCTCTCGGTACTTACTGAAAAATGCAAAATTATTACTTTCATTCGTGTTCATTCAGGTGATTGTTTTAAATTTCACATAAGAATGATAACAGATGTCGAGTTTATTACTGCTATATATCCATTCACAACACCAGTGACCCGGCTATAACTTTATGTATCGTAGTATACCTTGTGACTTCTACGTCTTGAAATAAAAGATTAAAACATAAAAGCCCCGAAAATGAGCGTATTTCTAACGGTAACGAAAGAGTTATAATTAACGCCGAGGAAGAAGGAGCACGGGATTGTAATAAATAAACTGTTGCTTCTAAAACTAGCGACCACAGAAGACGTCTGCCGTCGGCCAAGTAATAGCATGTAGCAAGTTCGCGACTACCATGCAACCCCACCCCTTCCTTCCTTTTTCTTTCTTTGTATCTTTTCAAATTGCTATGACGTGCATACCAAGAGTCGACTATGCCGTAAAGCATTTCGTCAATCCAGTCAATTGGCGGTGGCGGGGAAAGTGGTAATTTTCTCCCATTGTTTCGGACCGAGGTACGCTTGGCAACGCGGTGGGGTCAAGGTCGGTTGTGCGTGAATCCTCGCGGTAGTCACTCGATTATGCAATGCCTCAAAGGACGAGAAACGAGCAACAGATAAAGGAGCAAATGACTAAACCGGCCTCGAGATACCCTCGTGCTGTTGTTCACCGAATGGGTCTCTCGATCTGCTGTTAAGCACGAAGTAGCGGGTTCGATTGCGGGCCGTATTGCGACGAGAAGGGAAAAAGAAAGAAAGAAAAACAAAGAAAAGCTCTTGCACTTAGCTTATGAACGCGTCACCAACAACAAAAAAAGTAATGGTCAAAATTAAGCAACTCTCTCAGCGGGACCGGCAACTTTCTCAACGGCCAAACTTTGCAACCATCGCTGCTGTAGAGAAAAAGTAAGCTGGATGTCGGAGCGCAAATGTTGCAGTTAGTGGCCCCTGAAACGGGAAAGCGTATGTGAGATCAGGGCGGACGTCAAGGGCTCTCTTCCTCTTCTCTCTCTCTCTCTGCGGTAGGGGGTACGTGGGCAAACATCCTGCAAGGTGCGCTGTACGCACTTTCACCCCCATTCCCCTCCCCACGTGTAGGGTAGCAAACTGGACTCAGTCTGGTTAACCTCCCTGCCTTTCCGTCTTCCCTTCTCTCTCTCTCTCTCGCCGAGCCCCGCACTGTAAGTGCACACGTGCCTGCCTGTACTGTACACGTGAAAAGTACATCCGTCCTTTCGCGCGCAGCTGCGCTCACGCCACTTGCTCGGACGTTCCGCGTGGTACAACGAAAGACTCGGCGTGGGCGATTCGAATGTGCCTCCGTGCCTGCGGTTGTCGGGCCGGATGCCTCTTTGCGTAACCGGCGCGGCTGCCCGTCGGCCTCCTCCGTTTCCCCTTCCCGTTCCTTCTCCGGTCCCGCACGTGCCGTCTGCCCGGGTCGAGAATGTACGACGCCGAAGATGCGTAATCGTCTGTCCGGACGCGGCGTACCGAGTGGCAACGCCGTGGTCGACCTTTTCTGATTTGTGTAGACAGCCCGTGGTTGACGGAACGAACTGCTTTTTGATTGGGCTCGCTGCACAGGGGCGTCGCTGCTCGTCTCGCGTCGTAAACAGACCAGTTCTTGCGCATGCAGCGCACACGTGCCGAGCGGCTGCGCGGGCCGGAAGAAATGACGTCGAAAAACGTGCAGCGAAGCCGAACCTTCAACGTTCTTGGCTGAGAGTCTACAGGCGGATGGGTCGATTTCTTGAAGTAATGCTAGCTAGCTATCTCGACTCGCAGTATCGCTATTTCATTGCAGCCATATTCACTTCTCGTCTCTTCTAACAGCGAAAGCCAGAAATTTGTTATACCCGTCTCATGTACTTAAAGAGTGCAAAAGCAATGGAGCCTTTTAAGAGTTTCCAGCATCAGATAATGCTTTAGAATTCGAAGATGAACGTTCATTCACGTAGGGAAGAAAACATAACCCGAACCTGACGCTTCAATTCATTGTGTTTGAAATCATCCGAATATGACGCGGTGACTACCCGGTTCATGACCATTTTCGGCGACGTCATTTAAGGCTGCAAATATACAGAAGTAACAATAGCTGATCGGCCTGCAGTGTATTCGCCGGAGCTGGACTGCACGTAGCAGGAGCTCCATCGGCTTTATC